>NW_014334458.1:191635-215342 GCF_000341935.2 Cephus cinctus | reverse complement strand
TTATTAAAGTTACGAGGGCTATATTTCTCGTGTAAATATTTTTCCCAGTTTGAAGGATACGAATCCAATGATAGCTTTTGAGAAAATCTCTTTCCCGTTGCCGACGTCGTCATTTCCTGGTCACGTATTTTACCCGTCTGATCTCTGCTGCTACGTATTCCACTTCCACGAGGATCCTCCGGTGATGGATTTTTCTCGCGATTTGATTTCTGCGTGGTTCGTGATTTCCGGGGCGTGCGCTTTCTCTTTTTATTTTGGACCTTATACGAGCGCAGTGAGTTTCCAATATCGAGGAAACTCATGTTTTCTTATTCGAGAGTATCATGGTAGTGCGAATATTTTTAAGAAAATGACGGATGAACATGTGTTTTTTCAATTTTCAAAACGAGAGAGCGCTTACGTTGAATTTTTCTTTGTCGCCCCTTAAACGAAGATATAAAAAATAATTGAATATGAAAATTCAAAACGTTGTAAATATATTTATTATTAATGTTGTCTGTGTTAATGCTATAGTATGTTTCTCTCGTGATGAAATTTTACCTGAAACATCCGATCGACCTTATCGCGTACACCCTCGTGGTCCAGGTTAGGATCAGCAAACTTTCCCATGAGTTCGTAAACCGCTGTTACGATATCAGTCATCTCATCTCTCGTTATGCAACCATCCCCGTTGATATCATAGAGCGAGAAGGTCCAGCGCAGCTTCTCGTCCATTGATCCACGTGAGAGGATACTCAGACCCATCACGAAGTCCTGAAATTCAGAATAAATTTGGTTTACTCATTTTCGGGAAATTTATTTTTTCCTTTAAATCCTTTTTTTACGGATTCTACCAGAACATGGAAGGAGTCAAAATAGGGGTTAATACTGGATGTAGCTGGACTCCAATCTGTTTCATTCTGGCATATGTAGATATTTATTGGTTGTATCAACTGGCATGGGCTACGCGACTGATGCGTAAACTTGTGTTTTCAGTTGGATACTCGAAAATAATTGAATACGGGCGGTTTCAACCGGAGACACGTCTTTTTTTTCCTATTTTTTAAACCCTTCTATTTTCACGTAAATAACGGAAACTTTTTGGATATTATATATCATTGATAGGAAGACCTGCTGATTATTTGCGTTTATCAGTCAGTCGGAAATTTATTGACTAGTTCAATTCACCGTGTATTCACGTTCCATCGGATACGGCTAGGAACGATGCTACGAATTTATAGAACGCTGACCGAAATGACATAATAATATGGAATGTAGTCAGGAAATTGTATTTAATTGCACAGTAACTATGAGACTAATAACGAAACTGATAATAAATAGCATGTAGGCTAAATAAACTTTACTGTCAGTTCACCATTAGGTAGGTATAGCTGTTGGTTTATAGCTAATTCGCAGACTGAAGTCATAGCGTGAAGAGAGATTCAAGGAGAGAGATAAGAGAAAGTACATATCAACAATTTCTCATATTTCCGTATGCAAATATAATAGTAATAACTCCCACAGTACTCCAAGTCGCTGTTCCTAGTTCTCCTGATAAGTACGTAAATTAGGCAAGTTTTCGGAAACAGGTCACGTGTCTTTCGACTGTCACCAAGACGAGACTAATCCTATCGTATTATCAGCGAAGTACAGTATCCGCAGTTCTACAATGAATTTTTCATAAAAATCATTGTTCGATACGGTCAAATGGATGCATGCAAGTTTTCGGAAACAGGTCACGTGTCTTTCGACTGTCACCAAGACGAGGCTAACCCTATCGTATTATCAGCGAAGTACAGTATCCGCAGTTCTACAATGAATTTTTCATAAAAATCATTGTTCGATACGGTCAAATGGATGCATATGCTCGAAAATCCATAACTAAGCCAGACTGACATTCGCAGCTTTGGAGATTGACCTAAATCTCGAGCATCCGACTGCCGTTGACCCCAAGAGTGAGGAAGTCCAGGAGTGACGAGTACGAACTGCCGAAACGTATCATGGCGTCCGTCCATAAATTCTCCAAGTTAATCCATACGTAGCAGCGAGTGCCGCGAAATAAACGATGATATTTAACGGGAAACGCCTGCCGTTACGAAAGCTCTGTCACAATTTGTCTTTGACGTTTAGAGTCCGCCGGAGTCCGTGAAAATATTGACGCCATGAATCCACGCGTTTTTGCCATACGTGCCAGCGGTAGGTATACGTCTCGAAAAGGTTATAAAAGAGTGAGAAGAGACAAATGGAAGACGGGAGCTAGCTCTCTCGTTCCTTCCGATAAAGAACCAAGTGGCCATAAGATCGTGGAAGGTACGACAAGAGAAATATTGGAGTGGCAGTGTACTACAGGACAGAAGAGGAAAAAGAAAAGGAAGGTAAAGAAACGGCATAAAAATGAAATAAGCGAGGTGAAATCACGTAGCGCAATTGTCGGGAACAAAAGGGAAGCTTCCCTTTGACTCGATTCGTGGAGATGGGTCGTTGTGTTTACACGACGGGACTCGGTTAGTAACTGGGATCAAAAAGCATGTCGACCCAGGCTGTTAGCGCGGCAAATTGCGTCTGGCCAAAGTAAAGGAATGAAAGTGGATAGTAGTTGAGGCTCGGGATAGGTGGAGCCCATACTAAATGAATATATACGTTGGAGAATGCGAGTCGGTAAAACAGAAGGACGAGTGGATGAGATATATATATCTCTCTTTCTCTCTCTCATGGATACTCGGCTTTATTTCCTTATTAGGAACAACCACCGGTGGATGAGAGATATGGGTATGACAGTTTTATAAATAACACAAAGGAATTCGCCCCCCTGGCGGCGGACGTTGGGTACTACGCGTTAAGCGTTGACAAACCAGTCGCACTGAGACAGTGCAGTTTATTTGAACTATATTACGTTATTACGTACAGTTTTCAGTTTTGTGGTAAAAATATGTGAAGTACTTCAAGTGTCAAGTGTATGGATACATCTAGGAAGAGTCCATAAAGTTTCAAAAGCCAAATGGTATCCTTCCTTCTAACCGCAAAAGTTATCGTTAAACCAACACCCGTTGGCTCTAAAGGCGACTGCTGGTAGATGGGAAGCACAGTGATATTCCCGGTGGTTGAAAAGGTGGAAGGTGCACAAGGGAGTGTAAGTAGCGTAATGTATATATCTATTCAACCCTACAGAGTGTTCCCATGCGAAACCTTCTGATGTATAAATTTTAGTTCAACCGCTAAGCCGGGCATACATCGCCCTTGGCAACACTTAATCTTACTTACATCCGGGATCTAAAGTTTCCAGAGTCCTCCATTTCACATCCCTAACACCAATTTCGAATGGAATGGAGAACGTCTCACAACCTTTGATCCATTCTGTATTTTGTAATACCCACCCATTGATATTATCCATTTGTCATTTTTTTTTGCTGCGGTATGACAAAGCGGCCACCCACTCGGTATATATAAATCAACCCTCAACTACCATTATATCTATATACAGTGTTATAAAGGAAAAATTAAAGTTGTCTGTAAATATAATTATCAAACATGATCACTGAACCACGTGACCATGACAAGTGCCGAAAACCTTGAGGAATACGTAGTGCCCTCCGATAATTACCGAGTCATGCCGAACCTGACCGAACTCCACAGAGACGGGATTCCGATGAGCTTATTGGCGGCCTATTACGTGGAAGCTGGGCTACCCAGAGCCAACCCTGGCCTTAGCTGCCACAATCGAGGAGCTTAACGCTCCGTGCGAGCTTGCGGTTACCTAGCGTCCACCTTGTGGCTGCTTTATCCTGGCTAAAAGCTTGAGAAACTATCCCAAAAGTTAAGCCTAACCCTATCTAACACTGTATAGCTGCTTTTGACATATCCCATATTCGTCCGTTGATCTTAGCCCTTAGCGAAACACGTCACAGGTATCACGAATATGGAGGTCTTATCAGCCAATATATATCTTGTTTCTATATCCGTAAATAAGTACTCCTTGGACAAGCTTGTATACGTTTCATTTAAAAATGCCTGACCCGTACCGAACGATTGTTGATTCTTGCGTGGGATAACGCGTTGCGTGACCGATTAGCTAATGAACATTTACGTGGCTTTTTGATCGCGTAACACGCCACTCTGCTGTCAGTTATTAGAATGTAAGTCAGCGGTTTGACAATTTTAATGAACCAGGGCAACACGCGCGTTTTCGCGTGCCATTGAAATACCTAGAGCGCCGCAGCGCTGTAAACAGATACAGCATATTGGCATATCTAATCAAAAATTTTATAATTCACGTAGCCAGTAACCAATTTACACAAACGTTTTATCCAAAATTTTTTCTTCTACAGAAATTACACGCAGTGGTCCAGAAATTCTTTTTTAACACTTCCAATATCAAATACACGTCACATCAAAATCACTATACACGTTATCAACACTTTGTTGACCGGCAATTTTACCCAGAAGTTATCTCATGTCACCGGCTGTTATTTCATAATTGAATGTGGAAGTGGAATAGCTAATGCAACTGCAAACACATGTTAACTCGTGACAGGTAAACAATGTGTGAAGGTACCTTTATAGTAAGGTGTATTTTTTAATTTCTCTACTTATTCTGTTTAGGCGGTTTGTAATTCATCCCCTGACGAGCGCGTTTCCTATGGATGCTGATGTATCTAAGCTACTGGCATCAACTATACCTTCAACGTACCAGGAGTAGCAGTAGCTGTAAATCGTGCGGCAAACAGAACAGAACGAGTAAGTAATTTGCATAGGTTTGCTGCTGTCTACTGCTGTGCTGTGTATATATATGTAGTTAGACCGATCTATACGTGCTGTGTGTACGGTTAAGTGGCGAAGCCAAGCCAATGAGCGAAGAGAGCGTTTTCATGTAGAGGCTCAAGTTCGAATTTCGTTAAAGGGTTGTTCGCCGGTAATTTGATTTGACGGGACGCGGCTGAGCATAATCTGGGCATTCTTGCGTCTGGTAATTCTACACAGGAGGGATGGATAGTGGCTCTGCTAGCCGGTTCTGTAATTATTTATTAACAAATCCCCGTGGGGGTGAAGTAGATTCGCCGTTAAACGTTCCCCGGGGAATTAGGGATAACCGCCTTTTTTTTTTATGTGAGTAATCGTTATAAAGTAAAGGTTGTATAACATTTTTTTAATCTTGGGATAATTATACGGGTGTTGTTATACCGAAAGGGGTGAAGGGTCGTGAGTTGTGACTATGATTTGAAGTTTCGACTAAAATATGGTAAAGGCTTCTATAATGACGTAATTAAAAATTTTTATTGCAGCTGATCGAGTAGTCGAGGGTCTCGGTGGGTGTTGGGATAGTTACCCCGTTTACGGTTATCACGGTTTAGGACTATATATATATATATATATGCCTTGGAATATCTTTATTTATGGGACACCCCTTTTGCCAAGTGAAAAATTGTGAGGTTGCGCCCTTACCTGGTTAAGGGGGTGGTTACGTAGGTCGATATTCTCGAGGAGAATCGAGAAAAGTTTTGCCGGTGGCTTAAGTGGGTACGAATTCTTCGCTGTGTAAAGTCACTGTTAGGACTCTGCTGTGTCTTTCGTTACTCAGTGCAATCGCGAGCACCTAAATCAACAGGGGTTGTTTGTACGAAATGGTCCTAGTATTTACCATTAACTCGCTATAAGACTGTTTCTATGTTTGCTTGACGAAAAAAAAAATGCTTTTGCTACCCTCCAGTGCTGACGTATTGAGTGCGTTCTCATTGACTCAGCGTAAAGTGACGCGATGCTGGAGCCTCGCGCAAGCCACCCTTGGTATGTCTTAATGAATAATTCCAATATTGGAAAGGTGCTGCAACGTCACCGATAATCGATAAGGGAACTGAATCCGTGCGCACTTGCGGGACACCCTGTAGAATTTTCTGGGCTTTGAAGAAAGGTGTAGCGGATCTCGCGGGATATATGAATGCGATTTGGGAAAAGCGGATGGAGATTGGGTAGGTCTCCGGGAGTTTGAGGGTAGGTCGCCGAAGTCGGTAAAGGGGGGTAACAGGTGGGATTTCAACAGAGGGGATGAGAATTCATGACATGCGTAAAAGCACTATCGATATTGCGTAAGTGCGTAGAAAGTGGGAAACGCAGGTCGTCGAGCGTCGCCGTTTTCTGGAAAGCGCGAAAGCTCGTAAATTAAGTCGGGGCTTTTCATCCCTTGTTAGGCCGAGGGACGAAGGGGACTTTGAGTTTAACCCTTTTTTTTTTGTAACCACGTGGCCTATCGCGATTGAAATTCAGTGGAAATAGAAGCGAACGTATATCTGTATACGCGTAGGGACAGGTAGAAAATTTACAGCGTTTTACTCGTGCGTTTATATAGGGGTTGTTTTAGGGGGGTTAGTTTTGAGCTCCAGGGATTATACTACGAAGTAGGTTCTCGTGCTTGATTAAACGCTGCGTATAGTTGCAACTCATTAAATTTCACCCTCCTGGCGAACATCCCCCAAAAATATAAATGACTGTGAATTTTTCTTACCGCTACTCTTTTATCCCTATATCTTTTTTTTTCTTTCTCTTTCCCTCTTTTTCTCTCTCTTCCGTACCCTCCTTGTGTCCGACCCTCGTTCACCCAGAAATACAGAAATACACGAGGCCGAATCACCACCGTCCATTTGCATTTGACGACGCGAACGCACAAGAGAGAGAGAGAGAGAGAGAGAGAGAGAGAGAGAGAGGACTGGCAAACGTATGGGGTAGGACCTAGTCTTTCGACCCCTTTTCTGGCGCAATGCGACCCTCCGAGGTTATCGTGTCCGATCCGATAACCACGACTTCCCTCTGACCGACTTTTGCCTATCAAATATTTAACCCACGGCGACCCTCTGCGAGACCTTTAAACCTTTATTTCGCGAAGAGAGTAACAAGAGAGAACTACCCTTCCGAAGAAGTCAGGGTTCGTCCTCGTTCCCAATACAGACACCCCTACTGCCCTATGAAAGGCAGAATAGTCATTCCGATCGGGTGATCCCAGGGTTCCTCATGACTTTTTGATAAGGTTGGCTGCCCTGTCCTGTTTTTTGTTCTTTAAGGCGGGTTGAGGATTCGCGCATCTTGAAAACGTCTCCAGGGTTCCTAAATGAGATAGCCCTATACCATTTACTAAATGGCTTCATCTTACGCGGTAACCAGGCAGGGATTAATAAGATAAATATAGCCGACGGAGTATACCATCAAGTAGTAATAAAAAAAAAAAAGATAAAAAGGAATATCTAGCACGATAAAACGTTACCTGCTACTTTATAAATCTTTTTTCTATCTAGATATTTTTCTTTTCGAATCTACTCCACCATTTGTAGTCTATTTAATACAAACCGTTGTGTCTCGAGTGTATCTTCATTCCTATTCCTGTAGTCAAAGTGTGGCTCTGGACCGAGACTCGTAATTACACTGCACTTCAGATATAAAGTACAGAGTCCCCCCCGGCAGTAGTATGGTATAATTACATTACTTTATATTACTCACTGTCCCGCTGAGAAATGTATGAGGAAATTTTTCAAATTTTTTTTCCAAGCCTTTTTTTCCACTCTGTCTCGGCCATCGATTACGTCACAGAGAATCGCGAGGGTGCCGGTTGCTGGCTGAGTCCTTTGCGTTAATTTCCAATAACCAGTAAAATTAACCTCCGTCATTATTGGTTTACTTGGTCGATGTTTGCTCGCTAATTAGCATTAATCACGATCTTTTATTTCTTGGAGAGTAGCTGTCGCCATTGTGCTTCATGAGAACGGAGCTTTTTTTGCCCTACAATCTTCTACACTTGGTGTGACAATGGCGAAGGCAAACGGTACATATACCTTGGTATATATAATACATAAGTAACCTTCACGAAGAATTCCTCATTAATTACAAGATCGTTTACTCGAACTCGTCACAGCCGACCTCGGGCGCTCGTTAAACAAGAAAATCAAGCGACAATAATGGATGGTCCCTCATTTTACGACGTAAGTGGAATGACGTTTTCAGTCAAACTTTTAACTTTTCCTTCCAAGCTTTTCACCGCCCTGATACATTGTTCAATCGTTATAAAAAAAAAAAAGATAGAGTCTAAGATTAATGGGGCAAATTTTGGGTCCACGATTTGGGACCTGAATTCATTCAATTAACGGATGTCACTATGATTCAAGGGAATGAGACGAAGGCGCAACCCTCTTTTTGGCCGATGACGTATTTACTACCAGGGTAAATCTATTGTACCGTATATCACCTACAAAGACAGTTTCCAAGATGGCGGATAAGGGTTTTTCGAATGAACAAGACACGTATAGAAAATATTGGACAAAGAGCCCAGCATCCGGAATAACGATAGGTCCTTCTCGCAGCGAAGGTTCTTGTATAAGCTTCCTTCGGACATTCTCGGCAAACTTCGGCTGTACTCGGTACTCCCTTAGCTACTCGTGGGTCTCGGTCGACCATGTACCAAACTAGACATTTATACCTGTCTATGGTAACATTTATAAATTTGACAGCCCTGTCAAAACTCATCTGGCTTCGTGTAGCCCACGTGTTTGATTGCGTGGGGAAATTTTGGAATTTTCAATTCTTCTCAATTTTACTATTAAACAATGCCTTTAATTTTTATGCCTTTTGAACAGTTTTTTATATTTCAAGTTTCATATTGTCATAGCCTCTTATACGCGCGCCTATAATTTTACGGTAATATTTTTAGCTATGCATAGCAGCGAAGTTGTCTATGTCGAAGTCGCACGTTTTCTAATAATATTTTCAAAGTTTCTGTTCGAGGAAAGTGGATAAAGTTCGGCGAGGCAGTTTTGCAAGTTATGTTAAGAGACTGGTGTACAGGGTACGCGAGCACTCGGGGCGGGGTTGCTGGCATTACATTGGTATAACTTATTTTCCAAGGGATGTCGCGCGGGGATATAGAGTGACTCTTAGCTGTGAAAAGAGAGAATATGGGGCAAAGAGAAATACAAGGGTAGGTAAGAATAAAAATAGGAAAGAAAAGTTTAGTGTGACAATGGACTCACCTCGAAGCTTAGTAAACCACTGTGATCCTGGTCCAGGGTGTTGAAGACGTAGTGGGCGTACTGGCTGGTGTTAGCTGAAAATAAATGAATGAACTTTTTTTACGCTATGTAAATCTGAATGGATGATTATATTTGATCGGGGGAAACGAATTTAAGAGTTTCCGAGTTTTCGTAATGCGCGAAGATTCTTATCTCTTAAATATTAACAGATAATAAAAGTTCACTTCGGTTAAATTTCTTTCCGTTTGCATATGAATAATATGATTTAATAAGGACTTCAATTTTCTTGGTACTTAACCCCCCCCTCCCTCCCTCCCTCCCCCCGCGCTATTTGGGTCGAGCAACTTGTTAGGAAACTCCTAACAAATAAGGGTTGAAAATGATTCATTCTTCTACACGAGGTACATTTTTCTTTTGTGTACCATCTCTTTATCTTTTTTTTTTGCCTTTCTTCGTTGTACCCCGTTAGAGGGCGTCGCGACTCGAAATATATTTCGTGGATTTCCTGGGTACTTAGAGGGTTGTAAAATGTATCAGTTCGAAAAGCGTAAAGATGCGAATCTTAAAGATGACGTCGATCGTCGGATATCGACTCTATGTTTTAGTACCCTTGAGTGCGGACTCTCGCGATTTTCAGAAACTTGGCACGTGAGACTTTTAATTGACGAAAATAACGGATCTTCTACCTTTTACATTAAACGGAAGTTCTCTGCGCATGTATAAGTACGCGTCAAGCGGAAATGACGTAGAGTCCATTTAGCTGGTTTCGACTATAAAATATTTTACATTAGAAACGAGTTTTTCCTGACATCCCTTAACTCCAAAGAGTCGAAACACAAAGACCAGTCGCATGGCTGCTATGTAGTTTACCTCTTTTTGGGGATATTTTTAAATACCTTTTCACAGCTTCCACTGTACCATATACTAATGGAACGTAAATCATGGTGCTCGTTACGGTGCATGCTAGGGATGCTGGGAACATTTGGCACTGGGGATACAAAATTGCGTGCTAAGGACGTGGCAGATGGCTCTGAGTGCTTCATGGACCCGATAACTGTCCCATCTTTCGGATGCTGCGAGAGCCGGAACCCTTTTCATCATTAAGAGAATACATTACTCGACTGAGAAATTTATCTTTTGCTGTAATTGTCATCCTGGATAATGCTTCGAAATGACTTTGGTCTATTTTGGGTCGAGTGTTTCTCGGCGATAGGAGCTAAGTGAGTTTACATGCTTAATTCGTTATCGCACTGCGAGTAGCGAAGGGATGCTGGGAATTAGACAGTAGATCGCGTGGTGGAATAATTGGATAGAGAACATTTTTTTTTGAACTTCAAAAGGGTGGGACATACATAGGTTTTTTTTTTTTTTTCTATTATACAAAGTGAAAATCAAGGTACAGAAATATTATTTCTTTCAGTCTCCGTTGAGCGTCGAGAAATCTAATTGAGCGACATAATTTAGTGGCGCTGCTTGGTTAATTCGGTTTTAATTAAGCCACCCCTGTAAATAATACGCTGCGGTAGGGTTGACTTATCCCGCTCACTGGCCACGCTTATTCCCTTATCCTCCCTGCCACGTTCAACGTATACCTACACCTTACGTTTTCATCCCTCCTTCAGCCAGCCTGTGTCCTGAATCCGACCTTTTCTCTTAGGAATGACGGGGGTCAGAGGTTATACCCTTAGGACCCTCCCTCTAATACTTAATACTTCTTTTCCAGAGAAGTTACGACACAACTTTGATAATTAATTGTTGTCCTGGACTTCTTTAACCTTTCTTTCTTATTATTTCTTTTTATTTTTCCCACCAATCAGGACTTTCCCTTATTTCCCGTTAAAGCCTCGAGCAATTGCCAAGGCGAGATTATATATTATGTGGAACAGTCGAGCGATCCACTGTGTCCCCTTTCATACCCCTTTATCACACCCCACTCTTATCCACTTTTAAATTGTATCTAATTTTTTTTTTTTTTCGAAAAAGCGCCAAACTTTTTTTCCCAAATCGTCCGTCAAGGTCTCTCCCAAGTTTCCCTATCCGACATCCCGTCACTCTGACACGAAGAATCAGAGAATCCTTTACAGAATTTGAAAAGAGCTCTTGAAATTTTCATCAAGTGATAATGAGATGAAAATTCATGATAAAGTTAACTGATAACCTATCACGGATCTCTGTCGTCCATCAGTGATCCAGTGTTGGTCATCGCTCATCAGTGATCTTATATGAAAACAGTCGTGTAATCCAATGTTAATCGGCATATACTCTATACGTCTATCTATGTTTCTTTTGGTTCCTTTTGATTCCTTTTGGATGCTGCTGCTTCTCTGTAGCCAACAGCAATAATAATAATAGCGGTACGATACTGGTCTGGCTTTGATTGTACTTTTGATTGCAGTCACTGCCAAGAGGGATTGCCACTGGGACAATCAATTTCCGGCAAAGCAGTGCTGATATTTTCTTTTTTCTCAACGAAAAAAAATAAAAAACGCCGACTAACGTAACTACGGGCTTTTGGATTTGCCTAATGCGAACAGACGAGTGCGTTTTATATCTGTTTCACGTATGTTTATATAGGGTAATCCACTTTGAATATACTAGTGAGATTTCGGGGCTGTCGAAGTAAGAAAAAAAAAAAGCAATACAGCCAAGGGTGATCTTTCGCGACGGAGGGTTGCATTTTATTTATCTACATAAGTCAAAGGCGCTCAGTATATTTCATGGAAACGCTCGGAAGGCTTTTTCGGTTGATATAAGAAAAATTCTTTTTTCAATCTTTCCAATATTTAATCATACTTCGTCATTTGGACGAAACTACCCACTGTTATTATATATTGTATTTCCCACGGAATCGAAGGGACAGTCACGACAAGAATTTTCGTACGTGACTATTAAATTTCGACAGAGACAAAAGCACTGCTTTACTTTGGTACGCCTAGTGCATGAAAAGATTTTAGGTATTTTTACAAGGGTATGACAAGCCCCTCGTAAATCTTCCCCATCGTATTCGACTCCTTGACAGACCTATTTTTTCTTTTACGAGGGATTCGCATAGAGCTAACGCAGTCTTGAGGCTTCCGTAAAAATGCTGTGCATAAAATAATAATCCACCTATGTGCATAGGAGAAAATGTGCGTATTTACAAACGCAGTTAAATTTACTCCCTTGTCCTCCAATACAGTAAAACAAGGTGCACTATATAGATATAGATTTGTATGCGTAACGATTGAAAGTTTTGCGAACGGTTTAAACGGCTTTTTCTTTATTCTTTACAGTCTGTTCCTTCCTTTATTCTCAGTCTAAGGATCAGACGGAAGCTCTATATACCGAGTGGAGTCTGATAACTATTTTTATTCCAGGCACGAATTGCCTTCCGAGAGTCCGGATCTTGATGGAATATCGAGACAATAAAATTATAGGGAGCTCACCTCCTTGCGGAAAGAACTGCGAATAGATGCACTTGAAGGTTTCCTCCCGTACGACCCCCGTGGGGCATTCTGCTTTGAATCCACGATATATCCTCTTGAGCTCAGCCTCTGTGAATCTTGTTGCCCTGCAGAGACTAGCGAGAGAGTCAGGCCGGTACCTTGGCGTTTGCTCCTCTTCGTATTCTGAGTCTGAAGGGAAGAGAAGAAAAAAATGGACTTTTTATCATCAGTATAAAATACAGTTGTATTCGGATCAAAAGTCTCAAGTATATATTTTATTAGGAACGAAGATTTTAAATTAAGAATTTTATAAGAAATTATTATTCTCATGAATTCTCGAACCGATGGCATCGCATGAGAACAGATATGAGAGTCATTGCTGAGGGAGTCCCGGAAGCGGATATTAGCAATTTAAATAATCCTTCTGCGTATCGATTTTTCAATGGGTACAGAGTGAGAGAGAAAAAAAAAGGAATTACGCGAATATAATTTGCAAACATGAAAACAGGACTCGGTGCTTTTCCAATGCTTTGTCGACAGTCCGCTATGTATTTTCGATCCTGAAAAATCTTTACAGCATCCTCCAGCTACGTAAACCTCTAAGCCTTTCCATTAGCCCTCTTGATTTCACGTGACTTTCCTTTGACAAAATCCTTGTTCTCCGAAAATCTTCAGATTCCTCAATCTCAAAGGCCGGACAAGTATTTTCGGATAAAAGCGCCTCGATGCTTTGACAGTCGCGACAACGGCTGTGACGTTCTCCCTAAACTCTTTAATTTGTCTCCTCGGGAATCCATCTTGAGACTTTCAATGTATCGCTCTGCTTTCCTTCTCCTTCCCTCTGTCTCACTTTCACTCTTCTTTTTCCCATCCGTTTCCCTCGCTTCTTTCCCATCTTTCATTTTCCAGTCGCCGACCATTCTCTGACCTGGGGCCACAATTTTTCTCCTCCTGACAAAGGACACGTATCTACGTCGTTAAACCGGAAATTGCATTGGAAGCGAAATTACATTTTTTTAGGACATTTTTCGGCCATCCATTTTTGCCCTCGACCAATTGCATCCACCCCAATACGTCTCAGGGTCATCAAACGAGAAAGAGACAAGGCATTCTCAGCTGCGAAACCGCAGCTGCACCCAGGAGTCTTATACTCGCAAGGAACTCGGGAAGTCCCCTAAAGTGTTGCCAGCATTTCCCACCGGCGGCGCTGTGTTGGAATTACAACTATCTGAAACTTAGGACCGATACTGTATGCTATTTCCCCGAGGACACAAGGATCCGTAAAACTTGTCAAGGATCTTGTCATTGGACCCCGAAGGATACGCCGTGTACGGAAGGATACTCGAGGGTAAGACATGTGTTCCTGAATCGAGAACAAGAAGAGGTAATATAAAGGAGATTCCATGTACAGTATTATATCTCATCGATATTTCTGCTGCAATTCAGAGACAAAGGAGACACGCATTTTTCTCATGTCCAAAATTACACATTTTCTTTGATATTTTTTTTTTTTGTAAATATATAACGTCCTTTTATACTCTGTATCATCCGGGTAGCAATATTAGATACCAGACAGACCATTGGTCATTTTACATGGTCCATACAAGATTCCACATTACGCTATAAATCCCTATTAAACGATGAGTGGCTGGACCCTGAAGGTCAGACAGTGATCAATAAGGTCGTAGGTCAAAAAGGAATGAGAAAGGTTACCAAAGTAACATAGCAGCTTTAACGCAAGCCGGGGGGACTCTCGCCCAACTGTCAGAATCTCTAAAGCTTTTTAGTTCTCGACCACCCCCCCCAGCCCGACGACCCTCCCGCATCCTCGTCTCAATCCTCCACTGCGAAAGAGAGACAGACAGAGAGGGAAAGAGAAAACAGTAAGAAAGTTTCAACGCGACACCTTCAACATGTAATTACGACTAGAACTGTCCGAGGACACTAAAGTTTTAAAATCAACCTTCGTTCAAATTTCCCGCCAGTTTCTCAATGCCAGCCACACACAATATATTACAGTTAAGATATTTGGCACGTCGAGCCACCACACGTCGCCACGTATAATTTACTTGCTTCGTTGACGAAACATATTAAGGGCTTATATATACTTTAATGAATATACAAACTGGCCTTTGAATTTCTATCACGAATACGCTTCTCCTTTTTCTTTCCTTTGTGATAAAAAAAGTTCCGTCCGTCGTATTCTAGAAAAGTGAGATATCTCTGTGACAGTTAAGATTACAGTTGTCCTTGTTATCGGTCGTTTCTGAAAATGTCGCAAAGAGCAGTAAGAGCAAATAAAAATTGTATTCGATGTCGTATCCTTTGTTCTGTCTTTTTTTTTTTTCTTATATACCGGAAATAGAGGAAGTCGTCTGGAATAGACGACGGCAGAACAAGAAGCGAACCATACGAGAAAACTTTGGAGCCTTCGTTTTTCAATATTACACAGCGTCTGATACAAACGAGACCAAAGAGATTGTACTGTCTAAAAAAAAATATCAGTCTTTCAGAAAATCATTCGAATTCTTAAAGGTGCATACACAACACGGTTATATCTACGATAAGCTGGGTACAGTGAATTTCAATTCTTTTGTTTCAAATTGAAACACAATGAAGAAATAACAGCTACTCGGAAAGTCTCGCATTTCGAGTTGTCGATACTCATTTCATATTTTCACTGATATACTTTCTGCATGTAAACTAGAATCGTATATGGAGCATGATAACTCGTCCACGTATCAGAGAACTATATTTTTAGACACGAGTGTACTCTGATCTCGTGAGATGATTTCTTAGGGTTTTTTTGGGGTTAGGATTTTTTACAAACTATTTTCATCAGAGATATCTTTGTTTTTCTATTTTCCTCGCTACGGTATCACTATACTTATTTGTAACGGAGAAATAGGTTGACGTCACTCCTATGGCCATCCCTTTCATGTATTAGATGCTGCACTATGGGATGAAAGGCATTGGCACAGAATGACGTCACACGTCATCCATTCTACTACAGTGTTCTACAATCAGAGCGGACTGAGGATTTGCACCCATTGATGTCCTAAGTTGCACTTCGATTGACAATTTCATTCAATATGTACCGATCCATAGACCATGTATGTTTAAATATATATATGCAGTCGATGTACCGAGCTACATGAAATCCATGTACTTTTTCTCACATGGCTTCGCTGTAGCATTGCGAATCGTACGTGAGAAACATGACGCAATTCCACTATGGTTGTTTACTTTTTTTACAGCAGTTTTCTGTTCTTTGGATCCATTCCCTTTTTTTTTTCGAACTTGTTGGAAAACAATACACGCATTAAGCGCACTGCAAAAGGCGTGAAATTTTTTGTCCCTGTTCGGCGAACAATTTGGCTCGTTGGGAGCATGCAAATTCGATGCTCTTTGCGAAACGGTAGAATCTGGTTTAGAGACCTGAAAAAAAAGTACCGTTCGCGAATTTCTTGCGTTGTATAATTTTACGTGCTATCGGAGTCACTTTTATTTGCTGAATAAAATTTTATCATACTGATTTTTCAATACTGGTAGTTATAATGGTTTGCGGATTTTTTTTTTTTTAGGGTGATAATGGATAAGTGTGAGAATAATAGCCTTGCTATGTAAATCAGGTGAAATATAGAACGTGACGTTTTTATCGGGCAGGTGAGTGGGTGTAATCACCCTTGAATCTAACAACCCCTTAATTGGTTTAACATTGCTAATAATGACGTGGCGTGTCGTGCGAAATAAATTTTAGGCTGCTTTCGACTCGTTTTCGAGGGGATGAAAAGTCGCGACAATTAATTATACGATTCGGCTGAATCATTAGGGGGTGTATAATAATTTTATTTATTATACGCGTAACATACCCCTTTGGTTTCTGTTCTTCAAAGAGTCCTGTATATTTATCCCATCAAGATCACGGAGCTACTTTTTTTTGCGCACAATGATTATACGGCTGTCATGAATATATGGGTGTGAATATGAGGGGTTGTAAAGAAAAGGTTTCTCCCAGGGGTAGGAGTATCGAGAGGAATTTTTTTTCGACCCTGGACACTTCGATTTCATGGATCGTTACGCAGACGAGACTGAAAAAAATTTTTCTTCCAGGAGGCATCGTCTATCAATTTGCATAAAGGCATGGTCGAACCGGAAGTCGGATAAAATATAACGAGAACCGTCCGAAGGGGCTTGTTTGTATTGGATAGTGGGAGCTACGACTGTTTCGCAAGTGTTGCGTGATACGAGGATATTCTAGAAGCAATATACATATATACAGCTCTATGGAATAGAAAGCTTCCTTACTTATCACTAGACCGTGATACGCGGAGCAAGGACAGATGGCGCTAGTGCTCACTACAGGGATGAAAAAGAAAGAAGGTTACGTGATTACGTCAGTATTGCCAATATCATAGAAACGGATGGTCAGAGTATCTAGTATCTTAAGAGTACTTGTACCAACAGCGATACTCAAGCTGCTAACTAGTAGACGAAGCACTCAAGTATCGAGAGACAAATCGACCTGACTGTTCACTCCTGTGAAACTAGTCAAGTGTTCTCCATGCTGAAACCGGATGCTGATAAAGCTAATACCAAATACCAAGAGCCCGGAAGTGCATAGGTGCACTCGAACGTGGATTTTATGCACCCTTCACTCGAGTAATACTCCAAGTATACTATGCACGATACTATTACAAGTAATGCATATGCAGTTCCACGATGTACAGAGATATGAAATGCATTTTTATAATGGAGGAAATGCATCAGGGACCAACTTCACGTTTATTGTTCACCAGCATGGAACTTGATTAATTGCAATTGTCTTTTTTATCTGCCGAATGAAATCTGTAAATCTGTAGATTTGGTACTGTGATTTGTATGACGTCATTGGATGTTTTTTTAAGGGTAAAAATATTTCCAAGGTGCCGAGTGCATTTAGGTACGTGTATATTTTGCATATATAAAGCATATCGCAGATGGTAGCGCATGCATTAGTATAGTTAGGTGAGCGTTAATGTACCTAGTGCAAACTTCACGCCGGTCCAGGCTTGTCTCACGTAGTTGATAAGTCGCCTGTAAAGTGGCTTCGGTGGCCGTTTCGGCGAGGCTCCCTCTTCTTCATCCCCAGGGTCGTCGCTTTCCAGTGCACCTGCCGGTGGTCCCACCCCAGTTAAAGTGCCAACCTGATTTCTCTCGCCGAGGATGTTGACGACCTCACGCAGTCCAGGTCCAACACCCTGAAGTCCTGAGGTGTAGGTCGCGGGGGCGACACCGGACCCAAGGAGGGTCGCGCCGCCGCCCCCGCGTTCTCTGCTGCGTCCACGGCCACCCCGACCCCACGCAGTACCGCTACCTTTGACACGAACGAGATTCCTCAATCACTTCCCCGGCTCTTTTTATCAGAGTATATCCAAATTTGTAATCTCGTGGCAAAGCGTCACCCACACTTTCGGCCTTCGCGTGGAAACCTACCTTGATGATCATCCTGATGGGGTTTCCACGCGGAGGCGTAAAATCTTTGGCAAAGTCCCAATGGCAAAACGCTAACACGAGGCGGCCGACTACGCGCGACCCTCGCGAAGTTTTCATAGTGAAAATTTGTCTCAGTCGCCTCTACGTGATGCGAATTGAAAAAATTATTTTAACCCTTAAGTCTTTTGGGTCGTTGATCAATCTTTATCTTGGCACCCGTTTCTCCAGGTTTTTTTAAGGATTTACGTAAAATGGTACCTGGTCGCTTTTTATATGAGGGTAGGCCCACCACCGGGCCACAGCCCCCGGCACTTCCCGCAACAGAGGAACTGATGGTGGCAAGGCAGGAGGCACCACGGCCAGCGCCCCGGGCTTCGAAATCCCTCCGTTGGCAACCACCCCCTCCGCCGACCCCGCCTCCTCCTCCGCCACCGCCACCCCCGGCGGACAACACCACGACGGGCCCACAGATACGATTTCACCCCCTGCTGACCTTTCTTCTTTAAAGGGTCAACTGTTTTGGGTTCTACCGACCCACTTCTTACGGCCCTGAAAAATATATCCTCTCATTCTCTCTTAGCTTCGCGTGACTCCGTCCCGAATTTATGGCTGTTTATGAAAATTTTACAAAAAAAAGGAAGTTTTTACATTTTCTACCGACGGATTCGATCAGAATTTTTTTGTACGTCTACTTCTCTCCCTTAACAGGTAGATATATTATTCGAGCATATGTGACAGCACGAATTGGTAACCAGACGGGAAAGTATACTTATAGTCGTATCGTTAGAATGAGTTTCCTGGGGATTCTACACCTGTTCCCTGTGAATGCGAGTCTGTCTCTTTTGGAGATTTATTTTCGGAATTTAAATAAAACCTTATTCCCTGCCTTAAACCGTATATGCGGATTTTCAGATACAGGCAATCGCTCCTACGTGATCGAAATACACGGGTACCATTCGACTTTAAGAAATGCCTGTAAACTCATCGTCAGTCAAAATTTTCTTCAAAAATAGACTTTCAAAGAAAGTCATATTTTTTTTTTACAACTCACCCCAGCCGCGATTCGTTTAAGGGAGGAACATTCAAATCCACCGAATCTCAACCTTAAGGCGAATACACTGGTTAGCGATTTACTCCCTTTCAAGGAGAGTCTTCATTGATATATGCCTCAAGTTCTTCCCTCTTCTCCCTGTTTCACATACACCCCTTATCCCAGTTCCACCCTTAACGCTTATACCGGAAGTTTCTCGCTCAGGACTTGAGACGATGCGGCTTCCTTAACAATGACATAGTGCGATCCTGAATCCGCAAGCGACTCGTCTGGTTAGTGTGTCTGTTAGTATCTGAAACAAGGAAATTTAATACGTGCGTTAGAAATTGCGTAACTGTCATTAGTATTATTTGGCGTTTGCACGCGCAGTTATGGTTAGTTTAAAGTTACGTTAATCCATTGGCGTCTATCCTTAACTTCGTAATTAATTGAATTACGTCATACGTCTCGAAGATTCATTTCTCGTTTCTCGTTTCTATTATACAAAATTTCACAGTGTTACGTCGATTGAGGAAAATCTAAAATTCCTGTCTCACGAGGATACACCTACGCGTTACGTAACTTTTCAACAAAGATCTCTACAGACATACAGGTCAACGCTCGTATTTTTAAGATTCAAGTAAACTCGTGATAAATTCATGCCAACTTCAGATAACTTGATTTTAAGCTTTTTCAGGTCAGAGATTTTCGATACATCCATTCTCCAGGTGTCTCGTAAATTCATAATGGCTGAAATAAATATAGTTTGTGTATATACATATATAGTCGATACGCTTTTACCACGTGCTCCGCTATATTCAAGGCATATACGAGGCCAGACAGGATTGTAAATATTTTCTAACAATGTTGCTCCAGGTGTTTCAGGACTGACTTTACCTATCCTTATCTACATTCAAGACCTAATTCGGTCAATTAAACCGACAATCCAACCCTTGCTGAATATTCAGGGACAATGCTACCAACGTAACGTACAGCAAAGCTAACTCTCTCGGATTCTTTGTCTCTCCCACGTGGTCTATATGCTGACTGGAATCTTTCATTTTGAGTTGGTCAAATCCTATCTTCTTCAATGACTCCCCTCTTCGTCATGCCTTATCCAGATCAGCTTCACTGAACTATAGTACCAGCCATGCCGATAAGCTCTTCCCACAGATTCCCTGATTTCTTTCAGTTTGGACCATTGAGAAATTTTTACTGCGGAAATACGACAAGCAGAGTTGACGTCGGACTAGAAAATTTTTGGTATTAAATCCGAGGTGGTCCTTCGTCAATCGTAATTTTTGATCGCACCGATGAAAAATTCAAAGTGCATTTGATTTTTATTGTCTTCGTCCAGATCAGTTAAAGAGTTTATGGTACTTTTAACACGACTGGATTTAAAGCCCTGGTTCGATCCGTAGAAAAGTATCTCGTTATGGAGATTGATATTGTCCTTGGTACTTTGCGAGGATTGGAGCGTGTTGCCTGCTACCGTAGATAAGGTATGTTTTCCGGATTTTAGTATCAGCGTAATGGAGCCGTGTTGCCTGAATGACGTGAAATATAGTTCGTGGTGGAGAATTGTAGTTTATGTGAAATGGGGGTAGCGAAGGAAAAACCATTTGAAAATCACTGTACCACGTAATGCAGTATTAGAAAAAAATTTTTCCACCAATCACAAGGCAGCAGATACGTTCTCTCGTGAGATACGAATACGACTGTTACTTGGGTCAACGGGTGAAATGAGAATAAAATTTTTTTTTCCTATAATGGACTCTGTTAGTGACCATAATTTTTGTATGGTTCCTGGTCACCATTATTGCAAGTGACTGTACACCGAAGAAGTTTTTAATTCCCTCCTCTACTACCCTCCTATCGCCTCTATCACGTAAACCGTAAATGCACTTGAAACTTATCCACCGATTTGAGCTGCCCAAAAGAATTCTTTATTACGCCTTGCAGTAGATTTCTCTTATTTCTCTTAGGTCCTTCGCTTCCTGAAGTGCGGCAGGTTCGCAAGGGAAAAGTAGAAACCATCCCCTGGACCGTCGGGAAGTTCAAGCAGCCTTCGTTGCCAAAAAGTACACAGAGCGGCCATACTTCCAAGAGTTCAAGACCATCGCGCCCCATTGAAACGTTGAATAGCTAAGAGAGCGTTATAGACAATAAATCGATCCATTGCTATTACGTAGAAAAGTGTTTAAAAACTTTCTTCTCTCACATCACCCTATGGGTAAAGAAAAAAAAAAAAAAAAAAAAAAAAAAAAAAAGAAAAGAAAAGAATAGCACGCCTCTCAGACTGATGGACTTTCTTATTCGATCCACGTCCCACCTCCTGTGCCTATATACCTTTCCAAAGCACTACAGACCCTTACTCCCTTAACAGATACAGGATTCCCAAACTTGTAACGTTATATCCCCTGGAACACGACTAACCTAAAAATTTCAAAGTGCAATTCGTATTTCTAGCCCGGAAATAACATATTTCCTTACAGAAACTATCCTGCGCAAATTTCTCATTCGATTCGTACACCGTAAACTTCGAGCCTTCGATATCACACAATAAACTTTACCCGTATACCCACCGTTCGCGTCGTACCTGAATACATGTTCGCGCCGACCCCACTGGTCGGCCTGTACGCCCAAACGTTAAAGAGCGCTCTCGAGAAATTTCAAAGGAAGTCGAGTAATGATAACAACAACTTCAACGCAAATAACCGCGGTTATACTTCCTCCCTAGAAACCTCCCCTACGGAGTCGTATATCCCGGTTAAGGGATGACGCCGAAATTAAAGCTGCCGGGGTTCGCAGGATACCAACGTGATGATAATTCTTGTCAGTAAAGACGTCGGCACGAGACGTCGTAGACGGTTCTCTTACTACTTGCTATTTGTGTATATATATATATATATCGCACACATGTTCCCAGGTCCATTTCAGAAGTTCAGAGGTTAACGCCGTGTCGTTCCAGACAGCCTATAATTTCTAGAGAGAAATGTGCAACCTATCTTGTATGGTATAGTAGACACACAAACATATATACATATATACAGATATTGTACACGTCATAGAACAGTACGTACTGTGTGCTTCGTTCGCGCTAAACCTTCCGATTTAGTGTGTATAAATTACACGGGACATAAAGCTTTCATGGATATACGAGTATGGCGACCTATGTAGATCGTTAGGTTCACTCGTCTACGTAACCTTATGGAGGCCATTGGGAATGCACAAAGCTTGCATGAAGCTTTGTGCGTCCTCGTTTCGTGAATTCCGAAGTGATTGACTGTCCGTGCCGGACTGTTTGCAGTGCCCGACTACTTGATCTGGCCTAGTGGAAACGAACCGTGCTGGTCAGACGGTATGGGATATCTATTCATTACGGGGATACGGGACTGAGAGGATCGATTGAAATTGATTTTCTATGGGAATGATTTATTTTTAAAATTATAAATCTTTCGCTGAATTTTCGTGTTTATCACTCTACCCCGTCGGTTCGGTTGGGCTTCGGTGGGGTTCTTGGTGGTATTATGGGTTTAAGTGTGAAATTCTCAGGTATGGGATTAGACTTGCGTTAAGGGGTTGTTCTGTTGTCGCGGTGGATCTTAAGGCTGGGGGATGAACTCGCAGATGCCGCAGAAGAGGGATGACGCCCTGGCGTCGTACTTTATTCGCCCTGAATAGGGCGGGATTGGTTGTTTGGTAGGGAGGACTGGAATTTAACGGGGATCGTATAATAAAGTCATATTTCTTCGGGGCCGTTAGCATAAATCGTTAATTCCTGCCCTTCGTCAAGGAATAAGGTTAATTGCTGGTTTATTTGAATTTTATTCGAGCGGGTTTAAGTCTTGCTCGCGATCCGCTTATTATTACGCGTTGTGCTTATATATAAATATATGCTATGTAATATATATATGTATACCGAGCTTGCAATTCGTGGCCTCTTAGAGCTGCGACTAATGATTAAGATTTTCCAACCTCTGTGTATATCGATAAAGTCGTTCTCTAATGAGAGGTAAATTATGTATTTCAAAGGACGACTGATAAGGGATGATCGTCCTCAGACAAGATTAGCTGCCTAATTAGAGTGGGAATCTTATCGCACCAGAAAGCTGCAAGCCTAACAAGCTTCCGACTTGTTATAAATATTTAGTGATGTAAAAAAAAATTTTACAAGGATATTATGATTGTTATGGAGAATAGATTAGCATTTGATTTTATGTTAGGTTAGGTCACGTGTAATCGCTAGTGCTATACGGTATAGTTATGTCTGACAGGGTATATCTGGTAGCTCGAAGCGCATCGCATAATTCAGCAAGGCCAGTATTATTCAAATGCTCTCACAGGATTGGGAAGGGTGCTGAGATTCACTTAGGTGGGTGTTACATTAATTACCTAGGATATTAATTAGGCTAAGTCGACGTCGAAACGCGTGCCACCCCCTATAAGAGACGGTGGTCAATAGTTTCTCCCACGGCTATTATTCTCATTTAAAATGCTAAATCGCTACGAAGGGGTAGTAGGTGCTAGGCCAAGTAGATCCTGAGGGATCAAGGAACAAATGGGAATAAAATGAAGAAAAAAAGGATGGTCACAAAAAATCAGTGGAAATAAAAGAAATGGAATTTGTGGATGGAGACGTCGGTTGGGGTGGGAACGTAAGGGTGAGTAGAGGGTCGACGCTTCTGGTTCGTTAAGAAGTCGCGCATTGATTTCACTCGGCGAGAAGATAGTGGTTTTTCTTAAAAAAAAAAAAAAAAAAAAAAAAAAAAAAAAAAAAAAAAAAAAAAAAA
>NW_014334458.1:191214-191572 GCF_000341935.2 Cephus cinctus | reverse complement strand
GGTTTTTTTAAAAAAAAAAAAAAAAAAAAAAAAAAATTTGAACGAAGCAGACGAGAGAAGCCGGACGATATGAGAGAATGACAGGATAATAGAAAAAGATTTAAAAAATGTTAAAGGAACATCGCGGACCCCCAGAGCTCTGTACTTTGGAAAGGCTTCTCTTTCGTATCGAGCTTTTTCACAATCTACGCTCCCTCAGGGAAGAAGATCCACATTCATTTAATATACCGACGTCAAACTTTTTTTTTTCAAAATTCATTAATGGCAGAAAGCACTTTCACCTTGGCTAAGTACACATTCCGCCAATTTACACTTTTCGTAGAGAACGGTGGATCCTGAAAGTAGCTGTAGGGTGGGG
>NW_014334458.1:189942-191085 GCF_000341935.2 Cephus cinctus | reverse complement strand
CGGGACGGTCTCTGGAACGACGTCTCTTATCATACTGAAATTATCATAATTCATTATAGCCGTATATCGAGCGTGGCCGGAAACTTTGATATCGTTCTGTTTATAGAGCTATATTCCTACCTATAATAGGTACGTATAATACGTACTATAGTTATTTTTGCTAATATAATCATATTGCTGTTTAATTACGAGGATATATATTGTTTAATTGTTTCTCGCACATCTCTATCTCTCATGCAGCACGCTGATGACTTTATTCGAAGTAATGGGATTCCGGTGCCATGGTAACGACCTTCAACGACCTGACGCCAGGTTCCGGCACTGATAATGCACGTGTCTAATTGAGTGTAATGCACGATATTTGCAAGCCAACGGTCTGCGCTAATTTTTATTGGACAATCGTCCCAGGCGTTCCAGGCAGCCCTGCTACAGTCTATACTATACGTTATAAAATGTTCAGACAGTTAAGAACAGTCGGTAGGAAAAGCGGTGCAAGAAGATAGAGGCGCTAGACGAAAGAATTTCTCTATACCTACGGAAGACTTATTAGGGAGTTTCGTGGATAACGTAATCCGTGCAATTTCTCTTGCCATCTTCAAGGCAAAATCCTTTAGATATATTTCTTTCACTGGGATGCTGCAGGTATCCTTCGAATTTTGTCGGGTAAAAGTATTGTGGGATTGAGTTTAAAAGTGAGGGCTCACGGCTGAGAGAGGGTAATCAAAACTTTACTCCTTTTATTGTACAGTACCTAACGCTACGGCAGCACGTAGTTTTCCTAGATGTTTTACGCTGTTACTTTTCTGTGCTGTAAAAATTGCAACTATCGTCAGCCTCGTGACGACGCGTAGATTTGATTTGTTTTTCGCAGTCGACAGTAGGCAAACCTAATAAAAAGTTCTGTTTGCTTCGGTTGTTGTTTGCCGTCCGGCTTGACTTGCGGGATCGTATAACGTTTTTCGTTCTATGTATAGACGGCAGACACCATGGGCGAAACTTTGAAAGCCAATATAATATGATATCAGCGTAGAGTGAAATTGATGTTTGTTGCTGGTAAACAGAACTACTTTTTTCATTCTAAATAAAACGTCTTGGACGATTTCTTTTTTTTTTTTTTTTTTTTTTTTTTTAAAAAAAAAAAAA
>NW_014334458.1:187260-189812 GCF_000341935.2 Cephus cinctus | reverse complement strand
TTTTTTTTTTTTTTTTTTTTTTTTTTTTTGGAAAAAAAATATGACATCGGAAGAAATTGACGCAGGACGCGTAATTGTAACGTAAATCTTTCTACCGAGTACAATTATTGGCAAGACTCTCGTCTGCCGTTTCTATGGAAGTTATTTGATTATGTGAAAATTTTTAGAGGACGGTAAAAATGAAAATAAAGTCACTAAAGACAGAGAGCCCCTGTTTCAAGAGATCATCAAAGTTCCTCAAGCTTGCTAATTCTTCGGTTTATTGCTTTCGCGGCGAGCTACGATAAACTCGCGACACGTGACACGAGGAAATTCTCGTAAATTTTCTGGGACGCACCCTTCTGCACTTTTCACCCTGCCGGTCGTTCTCACCGAACAACTCAGCTGGTACGGGGAAGGCACGTTGCGCGAGATTTACTCGTTGCCACCCAAGACGTAGGTAGTAAAGACCCTTAAAACCCAGTTTCCATACCTCGGGGATTCTTTAGGGTCTCTTATCTCTGGGCGATAAGGAGACATTCTTATATTTTAAATTACTATTTTTGGCAAGACGTGACAATGCTGTTTTGTCAAAATAAAATACAAAAATTATAGTTGCTTATTGGCTCTACGTCAATGGGTCGCTGATTATTACCTAGCGACAGTGGAATATCTAGGGGAATTTTTGATCACTGATAACTTCACCTAGAGGTTATGTTAGGTTTGGTTACGTTAGGACACTATGTGATTTTATTCTCATTTTTCTGTTTTTCCATGTACCAAGCGTCTTGCAGAATGATGCTGTAGAAGAATTTTGAAGTAAAAATAATCGTTTTTATCGAAATGTTTAGATTATTCTTTTCTTGCTTCCATCTAGGATAACTGCTGCTACGACCATTATCGGTATCCTAACCCATCGTCATCTTGGAATATCTATGAAATTCTTCCTGGACGTGACTAGAGTCACGTGCTTCGACTTGAAATAGGACAATTACATCGAGATACGTATTCAGGATATGTGGCTCGGTTGTGGCTTCTTCTGTTTCCAGGATCAGACTGGAATCGTTCAAGAGATCGCTACTTTCTTGGGTGTATAAGTTAACGACAGGAGGGAAATATTCATTGATCGACATTCGATACCTACGAATTTATATATTTGAGAATATCGAGTAGCCCAGCATCCTGATAAAACAGTTCCGGAAATGTGAACTGTCAGAACTATCGTTTCTCGCTTCGCTCCGAAACTCAAGTAGTTATCTAGAGTTCCGATGAGATTTTCGAGAAGATTCTCGAAAAATGTGCTTCTCGATCATCAATATAAAATACGAATAGATCCTCGTCATCCCTTATCAATGAAAATACGTGACGTCATTTTTCAAATGTTTTTCATCGCTCTTTTTTTATTTCTGAACAAAACGATCAAATAAGTCAGTGTACCGGAAATGAGCTGAGAGTTTCATAATCCTGGTATCCCCACCGAAATCAATAGAAGGAAAAATCAAACTGCTTATAGCGTCAGGAATAATCGCTGATAAAAGCTTAATAGGCGAGCCACGTAATAGGAATGAAGCGGCCATTGGCCGAGACAATATCAAGTTATGAGAAACGAGGTTGAGTAACCCTGCTCTGACTACCTGCTCAAATTGTGGCTCAGATAGTTAGAGCTTGCTGACCCGTAACAGCCACCGGGGGATGATACGGGTCATCAATAAGGTATGACTTGGTGGATTGACATCAACCAGTTCTCGATTAGTCCATTCGACTATCAGTACAGCATCCCTCCAAAATTAACAAGGTATTTGGTTAGTAAATGATTAATCACTTGAATAATCCCTTACACCTCTTAAAAAAATTTTCCAATTTTTCATTACATATCAGGGTACACTGAAACCCTTAAGAATTCAATTTCTGACAAATTCCAGTATGTAAGTGGATGGCGAATACTGTATATGAGTATTCTGGGTAAATGGTCCAGAGATGAGGCAGACTCTTCCGCAATGGGCGGGAGGTCCATAAATTGAAGAAAATGAGGCAAGCAGCCAGATAGTTACGAACGAATCTAGAGTCGACGAAGAAAAAGGGATGGGCGGAGGGTTAAAGTGGTTTAGGGTAAATAATCCAGATAGAAGTTGCATTTGTGAATATCCATATTTAACGAAGGAAAAGTCTGGTTAACAGCAGTGGATAAAATTTGTGACGTGATTTTTCGAATCACGGTCCCAAGGCGGCTCCGGTTACCGATACAGATAACGTTCTCGATTTCCGGTTCCCTTCGGGTCGCCACCCTGCTCAGAAGCTACGCTCTCGGGTTGATTCGTATAGTTAGGTCAAGGCTCTCGTAAGATTTCGTTATTGTTTAGTTGAGGTCGAGGTGCTCGAATCTGCCGTGGGGAGATAGTCTCGACGTACCGAGTTGCCCGGCAGAGGAGAGTACCCGACGGAGACGTCTCCACGGACCGGCAGAAGCCCGGATGAAATACCGGCGCCCCGCTGGAGATGGGCAAAGGGCTGTAGGGCGGGCGGAGGTAGTTTTGATACGGTTAAGGGCAGGAGAGGAACCTCCTGCCCGAGTT
>NW_014334458.1:162340-186716 GCF_000341935.2 Cephus cinctus | reverse complement strand
AAAGCAGTCTGTCTCGGGGCACCGACCGAGGTGTCACGGGGGACATCGCGCTCCCGTGCTATCTGTTTATAGTTTTTCTTGCCGTGTTTCGCTACAGTATGGCAAGTTCTCGATTCGTATAGTTCTCGCGTTGTTCTCGCGATATCCAGGCAATTCTATGAATTCCTGTGAGTGTTCCGGAAGTGTAGTGTAGTGTGTTAGTGCAGTGTCCACCAGAGTGTCCTTTGGATCCAGTTCTCGGCCTCCACGGATTAGCTGCCCCAGCTCCGGTGAGTGCTCCGAATTTAATAATTGGTGAAGGGATCTCGATAGATAGTTAAGATTCGTTCTGATACGTTCTCGATTCGTCGCTCTCTGTCTCTCGCACTATTTGCCGGACTCTTACTCCGACCCTCTCTAGCTCAAACCTAGCAGCCTGAGCGGCCGTGCATTTCCGTAACCGTCCGCTCCCGTTCGCGTATCCAGTTGCGTTTGCTGATTTTACGCGACCCCAAAGATCAGCACCTGCGGTTGCGCTTCTCGATTTTACGCGTCCCCAAAAATCGACAGGATCCGTTAAGCTATCGCCTCGTCCGATAGGTTCCGTCAGAGTTCTCGTTCTTGGTGGAGTTGGGCCTGTTCCACCCCAACTCCCACTTTATACCGGCTCGTCAGTTCCCGGTGAAAAAAGAATTGGCTGACGGCCGCCTGGCTTGCGGATGCACGAACGACGGGTGGACGGCCGAAGGTAACGTAGGTTGGTTCTCGAAGATAGTTCGCTCTCGTATGTTTTGCTATCGGTGTCGAGTCAAGGAAAAGAATTACGTTAGAAAGTATATTTACGTTTTGTCCAGTGGGAGAAAACTAACTTAACCCTAAGGGATGGACAGGGGCGTGAAAACAGAGTTTGGAATTGCATATCCCAGATGGTAATGGGTTCCAGCCACAAAATTGGATGGTTTCGGCTGGGGTATATGATAAATGTCTAGAAAGGTCACGAGTTAACGTGGCAAGAAAATCAAGCCCTGGTCTGCAACCTTAAAGTGTCCTCCAGTTTGATAAATATGCAAGAAAAAGGTGGCAAAGCGTATCTGCGCCAGTTAGTGCTTTTCCCGTTGGGTCATACACTATATATACATGTATACATTAAAGATTTTTCAAAGGAGTACCGTACTCATGTTCTCTTAGTACTTAACGGAGGTCTGATACAAATTTCCAGTCGGTTCCCTAAGAATAGCTGGAGCTGAAACATGATCGATGGCTTTCAGCCCCCATGCAATTCCTTTGGTTATCACGAGTGGTTCTCGTACCAAAGAAAAGTCGATACGGTTTCCCAATGCGCAGGAAATTCCAGGGGAGAACTGGAAATTGTAGAGGTATAAGGGTCTCGGATTTTAATGGTTTTTTTTTTTTCAACGGCGAAATTTCATTATCTCACAATGATATCCCGTTTAAAGGATATCCGAGGAAACTCGTCTCCAGGATCAACGTTACAAGGGCACTTGTTAAAAAAGAAGACCTAGGCGGTAGCCAGAGGCTCGCAGCTGCGCTTGATCATTAAAACAAGGTCCCTTGCGAAATTGCAAATTGCCCAGGATGTCTGCAGAGCCGGGAAGGGTTTCATGCGATACCATGTAATTAGCGTACATCTGCTAATGAGAGCTAACGCGCATGCGCGCTTTCCCATATTGCATCCAGTCTGATCTATCATGTAGGAGATCAAAGCTTGCAAGCTCAGAGGAATTCTCTTTAGCTGTGGGTTAGGTACAACCTTATCGGCGTCCTTTCAAGAAGCATCAAAATTTCTATTTCAGAAACTGAAAAAAGTGGATGTGGGCCAATTCCGTAAAAGAACGAGGGACGACGCACTGAGAACTGACGATGACTCAGGGATGGTTCTGGTCGAATTAAGACTAAGCGAGGTACGATGATGGTTGGGTATTACCGAGGGGTGCGAATTGGCTGTATTAGGATAAATCGATACGGTGTCTAAGGGCGCACTGGGTGCCCGTCTCGATTTGCCCTGATCTCCCAGAGAGGAGGGTAGTGCTTCGTGGTAGGGCCAATGGGGATA
Organism: Cephus cinctus; assembly: GCF_000341935.2. Taxonomy (NCBI): domain Eukaryota; kingdom Metazoa; phylum Arthropoda; class Insecta; order Hymenoptera; family Cephidae; genus Cephus; species Cephus cinctus. The sequence continues at coordinate 184,663 of NW_014334458.1, read as the reverse complement.
ACCAAGGAATTGCAGGCTGGACAGGGGCTGAAGAAGTAGGTACTGGTATAAGGTATTAGTTAAAGGTATAAGATAGGGCCTGTCCAACGAAACGTCAAAATCCCTATGTTCACATCCAATAAAGCTCTTCGGAACGTCAACCCTCACGTATCTCATTTCCTCTCTCTCATTCTCACGCAGCATATATATGGTGGCTTAATTTTTTCTCACTCACCCTGCCTACCGTTACCCTCCACTGGATACGGGCTAAGGGTTGACTTCTGAGGCGTTTGGGGTTCTTTCCTGGGGTGACTGGAAAAAAAAAATGAAAGGAAGCCCATATTGGGAACGAATATTCGAGCACGAGGGTAACACGTGGTGTTGAAATTGAATGTAAATCCGCTGGTCTCAAGAACCTTCCTTGCTTCCAGCCAGGGATGACGGAGAACTACGTCATATTTCATTTTACCATTTTTACTTTTATTCCGATCATGTATCGCGGGTATCGTTCTCCGTTTATTCGCGAATCTACCGACTCGCTCTGCCAATTACGGTAAAAGCATCCACTATTCGTACTGCCCTTTTAAATTATTGCGAAATTGGCATAGGGCCCATTTACATTTTTCAATCGATAGCAATGGCGTTATCGTTATCGCGTGTATAGATTATAGGTATCGTGCATTCTTTGATATACATGGAGATAAAGGGATTTTATATATATATATATATATATATATATATATGTATATATTTCTTTTTACTATAGTCTCTAACGCGATTGAAAACTGCCAGATAAAAAAGATAAGACTGAAATACACCATGAGTATTCCGGGAGAAAGATTTTTCGGATTTATTCCTGGGATTTGTCTAAGTGAATTTCACACTAGACGTAAATCCCTTTTTCCCACCCTAGTATAACCTGATCTAATATCAACCCCTTGTATACATATATCTAAGAGTGAACAGTGCGATCTTAACTCGTGTTCGGATAAAATTCAACAATCTTCAATTTCATTCCTTATACATATACAATGTATATACATACTTCTAGTTGCTAGATTCTAATTGCAAGTTACTTAACGTAGAATTTACTAGGCATTTAGGATACACTCTGTATATACGTTGTTATCGGTCGAGTTTATCGTAGGCTTAGGTCGTTTCTGGCAACAGGTAGAATAATGCATTATACTTGGATAGAGTCCCGTATTCGTACTATATACCTAGATTCTAGGGATTTTCAGGGAAATGTCCCCTTGACACCATCCGAGTTATTTCCCCACATTTTATCCTCAGTACAGTCAAAACAAGAAACCAATCACGAATATCGCGTGCTGTTATCAGATCGGTCTGGAGGGAATATAAGAAATGCAAATTAAAAAAAAGAAAATAAAAAAAAACCACTGTGTTATACTCCGATAGAATTATCCAAGATGGCCACCGTTAAGAAGAATCAGATTCCAATCGACGTGGATGAATATTCGGTAGTAAAAGATGTTTTGTACCGTTAAGAAATATAATGCATCTCTGATGCATCTTTTCACACAGCATCCTTCGTCTCTCTCATCGATCGATATATGGATATATTCTATCTCCTTGAGTCGACGTTTCCACTGGCAACACCTTTGTTAATTAATGGACCAATCGGTGGGGAACCACTACCAATTTGCGAGAGAGTCCCAGCATTCTCAAAGGTCCTGGAACTAATGGAAATCGGTCGATAGGAACCTGCTTGTAGTTTGAAGCTTTTATTCATGGACTGATAAGAGAATTGGGTTTGACTGATAAGAGCAAAAGGTATAAGGGGCAGTTAAAATCTTTTCCCGTAAAAATTTCAATTGTTTTATTATTACTATGTAAATTCGATGTAGCCTGCTAATTAACGGTCAATTAATTCGACGCACGCGACTGCACTCGGTGAATGGGAATTATTAATTTTGAGTATTTACGGCAGAATAGAAAATTATAGAATGCAGGTAAATATAATAGCGTTAAATACGAATTTATTCTCTATGCAAAAAAATGGCCGTTTTATATCCCACGGAGATAATCGTCCTTGGCAACCTCTGGACCTCCATTTACCGAGGATGCCATTACGTTTCGCATGTGTCTCCTAATGTGACGTAAGGACCGTATTTGTCCCATTGCAATTTCGTTTGTACGACGTCCCGACGCTTTTACCTTATATCGCGTGTGCTATTTCTTTTGCTACTCCGATCCTGCGAACTGTCAGGACTGTTATGGCTGCCGCTGATGCGCTTGGTGCACTTTGCTTAACAGATTGTAGATTGAGGGATTCGATTCTGACGAGTATATAAGTCGATAAATTTATATGTACTCATACGTACAGACAGACCCATCAATAATTTATTAAATAATTTATAATAAAGGCCGTTGAATCTCGTATGGAAAATATGATAATTTTAAAAATCGAAGAAATAATTTATTTACTTATTCCCGTATTAATTCTACGGCAAGATTATAATATAGATTGAGATTTTATTGTAATTTTCATATATTCTCGAACCCCGTCTGAACGCTCTCCGTTACTGCTGCAAGCACCGTTACTAGTGCTGATCCGTTAAAACGAGTAATAAAAGCGTTGGCCTTATCTTGGGACGCGCACGTAAAAAGTAGAATTTTCTCAGGACTCGTGAGTTGTCCTACTACACGTACCATATAGCTCATCCTATGCTCATCCTACGTCTATACTATGCTCATTCGATATAGTTAAATCTACATTGTATAAATGTATGCATACGGTTCAGACGAATAATTGAAAATTAAAGGGAAACGTTGACTGTGTTTCGACTCATACGTGCAGTCTGTTTGCGAGTTCCATGTTCATTTTTTGACAGGTCGGAAACAATAAAATCGCTAACAAGTTACACGTGGCTCCGTATACAATTTTTGGTACAATACATTTAATCTTTTTTTCTAGCATACGTATTTCCGTGATTTTATGAAAAGCCACGTGTGCTGTGTTAAGGGTTGCATTGTTTATGAACTATCAAAAAAAAATTACACTCGTGAACCTAGTACGTAATCTGTAAAATAACTGTTATTCTTGGGGTATACGTTGCTTTATGCTGTTCGTTCTGAATTTTCCAGTTGATTTCACTTTGCACACATGGCTCGAGTACAATCTCTCTATACCACTGGTAAGTGTGGGTCAAAGGTCGCTGGGTGTGGCATCTGTGTGTTTTCAAGGGGATGAAATCTATCAGGTTCGATGGGTCGGGCAATCGGAAAAAGGATGAGCTTTAAAGAGTACGAGTACTGGATCTGATGTACTTAGTTAATGAATGTAAAGTTCAAAGGTCGAAGGTTGAGCGTCAACACGAAAGATTACCTGTTGACTATTTCTCTGGGAGTTAATAAAGTTTGTTACGTCAGTGGACGGCATCTTGGAAAACTTATTTCTAGGTAACGATAGGAATCATTATCGCAAGTTTTGTAGCTCTCAAACTGCTATTGGACTTGTTTTTTTTTTCTCTAGAAACTCATATTTTTTTTTGTCATTTATCTTTCTCATTTCGCAATTTTCTTGCTGGCTGATAAACAACTTATTTTTTGCACTCCAAGCGTCCTGCAATTTTTGTCCGAGTGCTGCAATACTGCGAGACGAATGTAAACAGCGATAGCTGCAATTTTAACTGCAACTGCAATTGCAGTTGCACGTGTAGTAACGTGAAGAATTTATGACCTTACAAATATTAAAGTCTAATCCACAGCTAACGGCTACATCGATCTTCTATAAATCCCTGTAAATCCCCAAAAGCCTTAGGTACCATTTCAAACGTTTCGCTAGGTTCAGAATGTCATTAAAGGGCAGCTACGACGTTATCTTTTTCCCGATGATGTAATCACAGCTACGTCACTTCCCTTTGCTCTTACCAGCTACATCCCACTGATGGTACTGGCTATGAGGTTCGAGGGCTTACCACTCGATTCCTATAAACGCCACTAGCGATCCCTGCGGCAATTATCGAAACTGAGCGTCGTGTTAGTGGCGAGGACGGATTAGGGGAAATACCAGGCCTGTCATCCCTTCGATATAGATTCGATCAGGACGAATCAGTCTCACGCGAATTGCTTATCATCGCTGTTGTCCGTCGGCGGAAGTGGGTCAACTTGATTGGCCGTTTGCCAGTTCGACTTTGAGTTTAGGATTCGCCTTGTTGATGCACCCTGGGAACGGAGTTTCTCCCTTTCGTTAAATATTACAGAGAGAACCCCATAGGAGTCCTTGGGATATTCACGAATCTCACGACCCTTCTGGGATTTTTGTATTTTTTTTTCGTCAGTATTTGATTTTCCTCTTTCTCCTACCCCTATTCTTTCTTCTTTTTTTTTTTGGGTATATAGGCAACACAAAAAATGGACGTAACCCGTCTTTCTGGTGTTCGGACGTTCCCCTTTACCCGATTACTTACATATCAGACGATAAGGAAGAGCTTGATCTGTTTTTATACATTTTTAAAGGTCCATCCTATAAGGATGCTGCGTAAAAATCACGCTCTGCGTCACTGGAGAGTCATCTTAAATTTAGTTCAAGCCATTCGAGAGTGAATAAAATGATGATAAATAAGGACGTATATTTTTTTGGCAAAAAATTACTTCATTTTTTCACAATTTTCATGAATGCTGTAAGGTCCAGAAAGTTATTGGTCATGGTTGACCTTTCACCTTTGTTAACTGTTTACGTGATAATAACCTTCCTGACTATCTACTATCTTATCACTGTAAAGCGTGTACGCGTCAGACGTTCGGCTTCTGTCAGCCGCATTGGGATGACTAATGAAGCTTTGGACGGTTCCCTATGAATTTACGAAGATTACCGAAACTTCCCGAAAGGGGGCAAGCTATGATTCCTTAGTTCGTGTTTCTAGAGAATTGATCGGCTTCTTGGTACGCTGCTACTTACTTCCGGTAGAATAGATAATTTATGAGGGGGAAATTTCGAACTTTCTCGAAATTCGTGGAAAATTCCTCAAACTGTCACAATGCATCGTGGATTCGCGAATAATGGCGGACTGATCAAGGTATGCTGTTTTTTTTTTACTTTTCATGTATAGTATGTACATATATATCGTATATCAATTCACATTTTATGCAGTCCGAGTATCTTGACATATTATATATTATATCCAAAGTCATGTATTATCTCCTTTCATTAAAGGGACGCGCTCGAAAAGTTTTCCATGTGATAAATTGCGCCTTATGCAATTTCGCGACCGACGCCATTTACCGTGTATAGGTTTGAAAAAGCGGAAGAGTTTGATTCCCTATTAGACGTGAAAGATGGATGTCCATTTTGTGAAAGCAGCTAGGAGTCTGCTGGATGATCTTCCTTGCCATCGGGATCCGCTCGTTTTTATTTCTTTTATTTTTTCTTTTTATTTTATCATCCAGCTCTTTCCCCCCCTTTCTCTCTCTCTCTCTCTCTCTCTTTTACGTAGCTTACTTTTATATGTCTATCCTTTTACCATAATTCTTCTTATTTCTGGAGATCTATCTATCTGTCTGTTTTATCATCCAGCTCTTTCCCCCCCTTTCGTCTGCTGGATGATCTTCCTTGCCATCGGGATCCGCTCGTTTTTATTTCTTTTATTTTTTCTTTTTATTTTATCATCCAGCTCTTTCCCCCCCTTTCTCTCTCTCTCTCTCTCTCTCTTTTACGTAGCTTACTTTTATATGTCTATCCTTTTACCATAATTCTTCTTATTTCTGGAGATCTATCTATCTGTCTGTCCATACGTACTTAGGTACTATATCCTGTGAATTTTCTACTGTATAAAAAGCTTGTGCATTCGAATGCTTGATCCTCTACATAAATCATGAATTCCAATAAGAAAGCTGTCTACTCGTAAGACGCTTCTTTCTAGTTCTGCGTTGGTACGTAGTTTTGTTATGGCATACCTTATCTCCCTGAATTGCGAGTCCCAGTGTCTCTTTCGCGGGATAAAATTTCAAGTCTGAATTTCTCCTATAAAACAGGAAAGATCGTACCTCCTTTTTTTCTTTTTTTATCCCGTGGAAGAGACCTAATGTAAGTAGAACTTTCTTGAGTGCGGTAGGAAAAGTCGTTACACCAATGCGGAGTCGTAAGGGTTCGACCCAGATTTCACGAAAATAGGGGAGGAAATCCAAAGAATGAATTGACCATGTAATGGTGCAGGGATAAGATTTTGAAAATGTCAGCAGATGCTTTATTTTTTAAATTTCATCATTCTTTATCCAAACTCGTATCGAAAAATTGTGCAGGAGTACGAGTTTGCGGAGTTTCAAAATGACAGCCGTTCATTTTTGGCTGAAATAAATTGTAGAAAATGTTTCCAAAAATGTTCAATTTCATTTTAGAAGTTACTGACAAATTTCACTGTATCTTTCTCTTCTAGTTTTCCTTCTCCAGCTGAGAATCTCAACAATTACCCAGAATTTTGTGAAACGTTCGAGGGTGAAATTCGCGTTGAAATAAATTTCAAGAATTTTTCACAATGCAAGGTAAAACCCTTGGTATAAGATCCTTTGTATCAAGGCGAACCAGGGATGCTGGTTGTATTTTCACATGGAGTTCACGACTCGAGAAAAACATCCATATATTATTCAGTTGCCATGGGGATTCCTTGACAAAGGGGGATACGAGCCATTTAGAATAGGATTCTCAAGACCTTAATCGTTAAAGGAATGAGACGGCAGTGCCTGCGTATGTATACGCGAGCAAATTAATTTTCTTCTAATGAAAATTCATTTCGATAATTTTACTTCTCCAGTATTTAATTTTCATTGAAAATTTTTGAATTTTAAATGTTAACCAACTTCTTTGATTATAATCTCCATTTCTATTTCTTTACTCCAGCTTTTTACCTTTTCGTTATTAAATTTACAAGCATTCGCGAAGCCATTTTTTTCCATTCTCTTTCCTTTAAATTCTCAAAAAGGATTAAAAGATCCCCCTCTCTCCCACTTCATTCTTCCCCAACAGTCCGAATAAATTACTCAAAACATTAACGACACGATAAGCAGTTTAAGTAAAACTCACGTAATTCGGGCACCCTGCAATTTTCTCGACTACTTCTACACGAGGGAAGGAAATTTCGTAGCATGCAGTGTAATTCCGTTACAGAGTCTCCCGATCCTGCCCAGAGCGTCGCGACGCTACTTATCACCTTCAATATAATACTATATCTATCTAAGATGGTAAAAACTTTCCACCGAAATAATCGGATAAGATTTCATTGAGTTTTCTTTTCCGTTTATATATATATATATTTTTGCTCTTTTTCTTCTTATTTTCGCGAACCTTTTAAACAGCTTAGCTACACAGTCGTTGGACCTTGAAACGTTTTTGAGAAGCCTTTCACTTAATTTCATGACCCTCCCCGTTTCTTCAATTTAACGTTGAAAAATTCCTTCCCAAAATCCGACGATCGATAATCCAGTTCTTTCCCAGCAGACAATTTAAGTTTGGTAGACAAGTTGAATTGGCGTATTCTTCAGGGAGGAACTTCTCAATCGACGGATCCTTCAAGCTCGCCTACTTGTCTATCCGGAAGACGTCGAGCTTTTCTGAATTTCCTACCGTTTCGCAGAATACAATCGTACGTACTTATCCTGACGGTGAGAGCTTTTGAAAAGCTCTCAAAATCATGTAGGTATACGTCCTATGCAAAGCAGTCGGAGCATCCTGTGCTTAAACCAATTTGCCTTGCACCAAGAAAGGGCAGGGTAGGATGGAAGAGCTTTAAAAAAAATTCCTAGTACAACAAGACTGTAGAAAGTATTTCTGAATAGCTTTACTTCTCTTGACAAACAGATGTAAAGATAAATTTGACAAACTTCCGGTAAACGATATTTATTTATATTTCACTTTGATCCACAGTGCACTCGCCGAATTTACGATTCCTTTTAAGGATTTTCAAGTTTTCTTTACTTTTCTCTATGAAAGCTCAAAACTCTATTTATATGCTTTTGACAGTACATTAAAGACCTTCTCAACGTTCCGTCGTCTTTAGTTCGCCCTGACTTTTCTATACGTATATACGAATATATATTCACTTACCCACCTGGTACAAGCATATCGACAGTGCTGACGTGAGGGGCGTCCCGACGCTGACACCTACTTGATGCGAGCTAAAATATTTCCGAGTGGATAAACATACTTCGTAATTCGGAGTAAACGCCTGCTAGTGGCGTACTCCTTCGTGCTGAGCATCTGCCACCGGAGGGTCGCGTGAAAGAACGAAGAAATGGGGTAAATTTATCGAGGAAAGAAAAAATAATAAAAGTCAGTCAAGGTCCTATTTTATTGGTTAACGTCACTCAGCATTACGAGCGACGTCTAGAGCTACCTTAATGGCAGCAGCCTGACTCACGTCACTTTCAACTTACCATTCGATACTTGTATACATTCTTTTTTTTTTTCCCCTATAAATTCCAAATTGTCCAATAAAGAAGTAAACTCAAATTTCAGCCAAGAATTCGTATGCGCTCTTGTAATGGTATTGCAAACGGCAATAGCATTTCCAGTGGTTCTCTCTGTCAATTGCATCGTTCGGCAGCTTGAAGAAGCTTCAAATTGCAGCAGAGATGCACTTGTGCATCTAGATGCAACTACGTAAGCAAGCGTTAAGCCGTTGAATGCATATATATATGTATATATACATACATAAATATATAAGTATTTGAGTAGTAAGTCAGAAATATGAAATATGTATAAAATTCGTGAACATATATGTATTGCGCAATAGCTTACGCGTCTGACTGTACACAAGAGTGTTGAGAGCATTGAGATGAAGCGTCAAAAAAAATATGTATACATACAACTGACAAAACGTGAGTGGCGGGAAAATTCAAAGGTGGAATATTTCAAATGATATGATTCCGTACAGTATTTCTTCTTATTTCGCTGAATTTACAAAAAAAAAAAAAAAAACTGACTATCTCTCAAAAGGCCACCAGGGACATTAAAGTTATAGCAATCCATAACGTAGCGCAATGGAATAGATAATATAGGATATTCGATCGTTTGTATTCTAGAACGTTGTTAAATTCCTTCGGATATAAATTTGAGAAAAAAAAATTCGATTACAGAAATTGGACGAGTTCTGGATAAATCGAATAACCATTTTTTTTATTTCTTTATAGCCACGTATTCCTGATACGGTCGTATTGTGGTTATCCTGTAGAACGATCTTTTAGCATGTGGATGCTGAATTGGTCCCGTGGTCCAACTCGTATATTAGGTAACTGAAAATTGTAACTGTTAAAACTTTTAATACGGTTTATCGAAGCATAAATGCACTGACGACGCTTTCGCTGGGTTTAGATCGAAAATTCTCTTCTCCTAGGAATTCTATTTAACGAAGTGGATATGTATATGCGGTTTGTTCCACGTGAGAGAAATTCTCATAAAGCGAATTTTGATACGAGCGCTGGACCAATACGTTACCGCTCTTGAATTAGGAGATTACCGGGCCTATGGTACCGCGGTATCGGTTATTCCCCTTTCCCCGTTATTTTTGATACCTGTAATCTAAATATGTGGATTTCGAAAATTTCCTAGGCAGCTGCGCGAATATCTCACTGACAGAATTATATTTCTCTACTTGTAAATTGAGCACTGATTGCAGCACTTGCAGCATTGAAACAGGCCAGATTGCACCTATTCAGTAGACGATCGGGTCCGAAACTCGGTTTAGGATTAGAGGGAGTAGATAGCAGGTTGGATAGGTGGGTATAGTTATATGTAGTATAGCATTCAGAAACTTAATTGAAAGAATCGTTAATTGCACTGCGTTGCTGCACCCTGTCTATTTCTAATTGCATTAGACTTTGACACAGAGGTCGTAATCATTTAGTTTGGATTTAGAAAGCAATTGAAAATTTACATTAACCGGGATACCTCTTTTAAATGACTTCGAAGTATTATCGTGGATAGTCATTGGATCTGCGAAAAGTATGTAGACCGGAAAAATGATCAGAAAACTCTATTTATCCTCTTACGTGAAAAACAAAATCCTAGACTACGGTGCTTTGACTTGGAGTACCGGTAGCTCGGATTCCTGGCTGTGCGATGTTCGTCAAAGCGTTAAATGGAAAAAAAGATTTGCAATTTTATGTAAGTCCATAAAGTCCCTAGGAGCGGGCTCACAGAGGTTGGCAGCAGTGTCCTCGGGTAAAAAATAGTGTTTTAATTAAATCTGAGAACGTAGAGCGGGACGTAATATTTTTATAACTAATAGTATGTGTAACCGGTGCTGGTTATGGTCTGTAGGAAAAACGTTAACGAAAAAGAAGCAAAAAAAGAATCTCTATTAATACTTAATTATTTTCCCGTCTAAAGAGGAAGTGACGTAACGACCACGAGTTGCAAGGTAAGACTTTTCATTGAGCCGAATAATCCGGTGCATTCCTGGTATCCCTACTGGGGACTGAAAAACCGAAGGACCGAAGAAGGGCGAAGTGAGGGAGCCCTGTGTAACGGGTGAGACAGAGGCTGAGAATAAGGGTGAAACAGGGTAGGAGAGTAAGGGTAAGAGGGCTCTATCGATCGTAAAATTCTAAACGCGTGGGATCCTCCGAATCCTGAATTCTGCTGCTCGCCTTGGCTGTTGGAATTAAGGGAATTTGCACAACGCTGCGTATTGTGATTTCAACCCTCAAATCCATCAGTTTCACCCCGTCCGTAAACCACCCTGCGAAAGGGACTGAATTTACGGATCGATGTTAAAGTTGCAGGAGGCTCTGATGACGCTTAAGAAAGTATACCCAGAATGCCTGGATACAGTTTGAAAGTGGGTCGAATGAGCCTTCCGCTAAATCAAATTGACATTTTTCTGCTTAATCCAAAAAGTCACCAGAGACTGAGGCACTTGATAAAGGGAGGAAGCACGGTTACTTGTACATTATCAAAGCAAACAGTGACTAGTGATTTTCCCTGGACACTCGAAGCTCCTGCCTGATCACCTAACCGATTGGCATAAATAATGGATGCGTAGCACAGGGCGTACTGAGTTCGGCGGCTGTTGCTCCCCCGGTGGTAGCCATGGCAACAGGTGGCGAGTCCTCGCAACCCTCTGTAACCTTACCACTTTCCCACCTAGCATCCCTTATAGCTCCTTGAGCCTATATCGAAAAGTGGGAGGTATGGATGGTTGGCTGAAAATAGGCCTGGAAATATCCTTATCAATTATTAACCAGCACACTGCCTTTTCTACTTACGAGGTATCTATTTCTCCGGTGTATATACATGTATATATGCACACTGTACCCTCTCTTAGGTATGCAGGCACATGAGCCCTCAAGTATATATCATAAGTTTACGCTCCATTTTAGGGTGCTCATCCACACCTGCATCAGACCCTCGAGACCTTACTCAACTTCTGACAAAGTAACGTCCCTCCAGGTTGTTCCGATATCCCGATATCATCCATGCACGAGGAACCTTGGAGCCTCTTCCGTTTCCCACTGGAATAAGCTCAGGTTAAGCCATTTGGGGAGGTTCGAGAGAGGTTCACTTCCCAGAAGGATTTCCGCGGGGACAGGAGAAGCCTCCGTTAAATCTTTCTGCTGCTTTTCGACCACCCCTTGGAAGAGGTTCGCCAGGCCGCCTCACAATTGAGAAAGCACGGATCTTCGGGGTCGATTCGATTGATAGATTGATTGATGGATCAGTCGGTTGCGATCGATGAATCCGATTGGTACTGTCTGCTCGAAATTGGTCCATACACTTGGTCGGATCATGCTCCTCCATTATCTTCCGGTCCCCCTGAACTCTATTGTATTGCCAGACGAGTAATGTCAGCAGCCAGTGGTTATGATGAGCGGTTCTCCGCGTGGCTTTGTGACGGTAGGTCCAGAGTGCATGTTGCGTCATGGGTAATAGTGCATACAGACGTGTGCATAAGTGCACTTATATGCAGCTGTACATGGCTGGGAGTGGAATTATTTTCCTAGTCTTCTCGTATACGGCCCTGCTGGTATACAGGGGTAGGTACTTACTTGGGCGGCTTTAGCCGCGGGGGGGTTGGAATTGTCGCGGGGAGGTTTTTAGAGACGATGACGTCTACAGAGCCCCTCCTTATTGGAGGGCCCTTTTAATTCTCTACTGGTACCCCTTGGGATAGGCACCTTTTTTTTAAGGGATGCAATCAACATTTTGTTTTTCTTCAATTACTACCAACGATTCGCTTTCGACTTAGCAGGCTGCTTTTTTTTTTACCAATGAGCATCTTTTTCGAGGTCCCAATGTATCGCGTTAAATTATCTAGGACGCAGGGGATGTTTCGCCGAACAGTCAGCCCTTCCGTCGATTCTGTTTCTATATATATATATTTTGTTGGCTTTGCTAAAAAAAGGAGTAATGGCGCTCCGATGGCCACCACGTACGGCAGAGGGTTGGGCTTTCAGAAAAGTTCCTATCCATTATACGACGAAACGAAATCCTGGGACCAGTTTGGCAGGGTTCCATCCACGAAACGTCGAAAGAGAAATAGGGGCGAATGAGCCAACTACTCCCTTCTCATCCCTTGTTCGCTTCTTGTACCGGATCGACCACCCCCATTTCTATATGGCGCTTATTCCTCTGTCATCGTTGGGTGTGGCACGATCTTCGTTATTAACTATCATAATAATTATAGGACGGGAATTCGAGTAGTATGAATTAGTTATTTTTGACAGGGTTCATTTTACGATAGGCAACCATCCCTTCGAGTTCATGCGGCTTACTAACGGTATTTCGATGGATATACGTCTACCCTATACAAGGTCTTAATCCCGTTCTATTATTCTTCTTGGCCTTTCACCCGCACTTAATTTAATCAGAGGGAGTATAAAATTCACCCTCTAAGCTTTTTTTGAATAGTTTCATCAAAACCCCTCACTTCCGGTCTAACGCAACGAGTGCAATTAACCAGGAGGAACTCTTTGTCTCGTTCGAGTTACATCAACCCTTCGTCTCCTACTGCCCTTACGTTGCCTTTATAATTTACAGGACCAAGGACTCTAGTCCCTTAACGAACCCACCTGCTCACTGAAATATCTCTTTGTTCCCACAGGATATTTCCCTCCTGATTACGAATTATTTTAGCGGTGCTGGGAACCTCCCTTCTCAGACTTATTCTCGTGATATGGGGGGCGCAACGCTTGAACCACCGAAAATGTCTTTTACAGGCAGAGCAAGAGAAACGCCAACACCCTCCGAAGACTTCCGCTATTACCAGGCCGAAGTTTCCGGCTTGACTCAGCCTGCCCGTAATGTGCGTGGGGATCGATAAAACTTCTATATCAAATAAGTTTCCTTTTTTTTTTTTTTTTTTTAATATCTGTAAAAGGAACTTTCTTTCACGACTTTCACCCTTATTTATTTTTCACGTTTCTCGTATATATCAACTTTCTTTTTTTTTTTTTTTTTTTTTAATATCTGTAAAAGGAACTTTCTTTCACGACTTTCACCCTTATTTATTTTTCACGTTTCTCGTATATATCAACTACATACATCGGGTTGTCGCATTTGTTACTAGGAGGGTGGTTTGTTTATAAGGAATTTTCAATATACCCTTTATGCACGGGGGGCGAGTCTTCAGAAATAATACCCGCCGTTACGTATCGAAAAGGGTCGATGCTTCCTATGGATAAATACAGGTAGACTGATAAAGCCGTACGAGTGAAAAGGGGTAGTTTGTTTGATGTTCGCATTCGATGCTTTGAAACTGCCGGTCAAGCGGCACAGCTGTGACCACGTGCTGCGCGAGGGTATAAATAAGTAAGTGAAAATTGCTGGACGCTAATTGACTGGCCGGGAAAATATTTGTCACGATGAAACACCACGTAGAAGAGGATCACAGGGCAGAGAGTGTTGGAGTCAAATAAAATGGATCGACTCATACTCAATTCTCATCAATCGGCTTTGGTTCGACATTGTTTTCTATTCCTTTTTTTCGTTTTTCTTTCTCGTGAAATATTTAAAGGTCCCCTGCCACGTGACCGATGGGTTTGTTAGGTAACCAAAGTCCGCAGGGAAGCCCCGATTAACGTGTCCGTAAATTTTATTTTGAATTCAAAATCGCTCGAAAATAAAAATATTCTCTTTTTCTACCATTTTCCAAACACTCGTTCGCGCTCGATGCATGTATATTCAAGGGATCAATTAAAACCTGCTGGAATACGGATTTACGGTAACCGTATCGATTGCATCCAGTGTGAATCTTTGCTCTTAATCAAGAGTGCAATATTTCGTGGATAAAGTGCGAGATCGTTTAAGAATATATTCGGTGACGCGTCGGTAAGCACAAGTGAATTTCGCGAAAATTTACTACTTCTGTATCCCTCCTTGTCTTACCTATGTAAATACCCATAAGTCCGTCTCTCTCGCACTTGCAGGAGGTATAGGACATTCGAATGATCTAAGATACTCACCTTCCTTTTCTTTCCTTCTCGAATTTCACCTGTTACAGACCTTTCGCCTTTTACATATTCTACACGAATTTTGCATTCGAGCATAAATGTAATCTGTCCATTGAACGTAATTGGTATTGTTCAATAACACATTGTATTTTGACAAGTTTGATTGGTACGCTTGATCTCGATAGCTGTATTATTCCATTCCCAGTTAACGCCTCCCATGTGGGAAATCATATAGCTTAGTCATATGTAAATCCTTCACAGTTTATTTGTATATGTCGTTCGGTCTCTTCGCGGTTGATTTTTTCCTAAAGTTTTTCTGGGCTAACCTGAACTCCCACGTGACCATCTGTCGTAGTTTTTGTATTTGTTTTGAAAAAAAAAGTCAGGCAACGTAATAACGAAACCACTAATCCGAATTGTGATAAGCACGCATACGTGGAATTACATGATGTATGCGAGAGGGATGGGCTGGTTCGACTGGATCTGTTTGTGTTTAATCAGAATGAAAATAGATGCCAAAGTGAATTTCCCATCTTGCCACATAACGAGCTTCGCAAACGATACAGGATTACGTATTAAGGCTCATATGCCGGAAATCAATATTTCCCTAACATTCTTGTGTACATAACGTATAGTATATACGTTCTGTTTGTCACTGCCAGATTTGACGTTTCAAACGAGAAAATCTTTTCGTCATGCTTTTATCTATATTAAATATTTTTTTTATTTCATAGAAACAATCTCATATTCAACGTTATCGATCTTCATTGTATTCATTATCGATTTGTGGTTCTGCTTCAAACTTGGCGTTAACTTATCGACCCTTTCGTAATTACGTAAGCATTATTTACGAGCACGTTACGTGGAACTACGAGTTGCTCTTATCACGATATTCGAGTGATGAGCGAGTGCTCGAAATTTATCACTTGATCTACATCGAAACCAGAATGCTTCGTTATTCATAGGACTAGATGGTATTTATTAGATAACCCTACCTATAGCACAGTGTCTGGTACATAATTCATTGTTTTGTAGGACATATTCGATTATCTATACAGATTGTTCAGTACATTATTTTTTGCTTGTTTTCACGTTGAAACGTGAAAATTTGGATTTTTTCAGCTTTTTATATGTTTTTTAAATTAATTCGTAAATGGTCAAAGTAAACGATCGTTTATCGATTTTATTCAATTTTTTTTCGCGAAAACGAGGGGTGTGACACCCTCATATCGGAGAACGTGACAATTCCAGGTATTCCACTTTAGATGGGATATTACGTATAGTGGGCGGTTAAGGGTTCCGAAATTTTCGATTTAACGTAGCTTGCTGGAGAAAAGGAGAGGGTGGTTACAACCCATCATCTTAAGTCCGTAGAATTCATCGAGCGAAAATAATAGAGATAACTGCATCACTATCCTTTTTTATTTCCACCAAACTTTTCAACTTTCCCTAAAGGCTGTTGGCGTTGGAATGAATTTCGACGTATTTTCGAGATACAAAAATACTTTAGGATCCTTGATGGACGTGGTTAAATCTCTTTAAAAATCTCCCAATCAGCCTAGACAAAGAATTCCCGAATGAAAATCGTCCCGGCGATCCTTTGAATTATCCAAGTAGAATTTGAAGACCGGAAATTTTTACTAAGGGAACGATCAATGTCCAATTTATCATCCCGCCTCAAGATCTCAAGATGACGCTCCGGATAAGACGCCGACACTGTGTAGACGTCTGATCTTCGAACAGTTAGGACTTTGTCATCGTGGACAGACACCCCCTTGTCACCTTCAGTTGTAGTATACACGAGACCCCCGTATTGTTTTTTACAAGATTCCCACCACCAACGAAATGAAACCCCCGTAACTTCCTGCTCGCCGTAATTAGGAGCACGTGACATTTCCTAACATCCCCCTAAAGATCCATTAACGTAATAATCTAATATCGAGCCTCCGAGGGTAGTCTCAGCATCCCTTAAAATCGAGCATTGTTCGAGGAACAAAAGTTAACACGTTTGAAACGGGGATTAAAACCTGAGTTACGATTGTTTAACGCAGGTTTCACCCTTCCTCTGCTTTCCACCCCCTTGATCCCCTACACACGCGATACATCTCACACGACAAACAGTCACGCAACCATCTGTCTGGTATTTCTGTTTGTACAAAAGCAAAGTATCGCGAGCGACACGAGACTCTGTAAATTTACGAGGGGTTGCTGTGCCAAAAGGCAAAGAGTTTTCAGGGGTCAGGCTGGAACGTACGTAAGTACCTATACGACCAGGAACAAAAATAGCAGCGCATATGTGTTAAATATAAAAAAAAAATAAAGAGCATCCTTTGTACAATTAACCCGCGTTTTAATTCGGACCACGAAGTAAGGCCAGTGGCGTCCCAGCGCCAGTTACAAAGACCGAAACTGTCTCAGACCGCAAGTACAGTTACGGAACGAAACCCGTCAGACTGGGATTTTCGAAAGCAAATAAAGAAAATCTACTTTCCCACCCTTATTGGTCCCTTTATTTCATTTTTTTGAACCCTCAATGCTCAACCCGCATCGTACTGAATTTTATGCCACATAACCCATTTTATTATATATACTTCACCGTACCGAATACCGAGGCTGTGGTCTCCTTTGTGAATCGTGCTCGAACGAGAGTTCAGATTGATCCGCCACGAGGTGATAACCCGTTATCACGTATCCGGGGTAACGACGTTTTTATGCAAATAAAGTAGCCGAGAGTCAAGTGGCAGTCGAGGACAAGACGAGCGCATGAAGTTCCGACGTCGACCAAGTGGAAGTGGAGATAGGTTATAAGGTGGTTATCCTAGAGGAGCCGGAAGTGAGAGGACAAGAGATGCTGACTGGTCGGAAAAATTAATGGGTCGAGTGCCCGGATATATCCCGACTCTGGTATTACGTGAACCGTGGCTGTTATCGAGTGTCTTCGTTTAAATGAATTTCCCTGTAGCGCGCGAAGCCATCGTGGTCCATTCGTCATTTTGGCGAAACGACCTCATAAAATCGAAATGCATCCGCGAACGTTATCCGCCCTGAGTTTCATCCGGTGTTATCGTTGATTTCGTGGCTGGTGCCACGACGGCCGGGGCTGTTGCTCGTCACGTACTTTTTCTACCCCTTTTATTTTATGCTTTGTCCTTCCACACTTTTCTCACCTTACCCACGTCATCTCACGGGATGCTGTTACCGTTATCACCACTTTTCCCTTATTCGCATTTTCTGCACCAGCATTTATCTGCCATGTCTTTTCTACGACGTTTTCCGGGACATTCCGTATGGAACTATATGTGGCATATACATGTACATACATATATATCGAGAAACAAATAAAGTAATGAATTTGACAAGAGGAGGATGCTGCGGATGGAGTTTCTAATTCAAGATGGCAAACGCCTCTTATCGGCGATATAGGTTAAATAAAGTATAGAGCAGGTATGATTATGCGCTTTATGTTAAAGCCGCATCTACGGTATTATGAATTTATAGCTGAAAGAAGATTCGTTCGATTACGGTTAGATAAGGTCTGCCGAAGCTTCCCGAGGGTTACCGATGATTCACGAGGTAGCAGGTTGGCTTAAGGTAAAAGAAAATGTGAGTTGGGAAATTATGCTTTGGATCTTATGGATGTAATCGTAAAGATAACACGTAAAGTCTCGGAGCTCTTGATAATGAAGTTTACGAGCATTATGAACTCACTGTGTGTGTATATATTTATAGTATAAACGATGCCAGTATGACGTAGAGGAAACTTTCTGGAAAAAAAAAAAAAAAAAAATTAAGAAAAACTTTACTTTTTATTCGAGTAAACTCAAAGCACTGCTTCTCCTGTGTCATACTGTTCTCAGAATGTACATACCTGCTACTTTGTGGTTTGAAAAGACTTCCGGTATATATACGTGCATTTACTTCTGTACCTATATCCAACACGTGAGATATACCCCGCGTATATTATAGCTGTAATTTTCTTTTGCACGAAAAATAAAAGATACATTTCCAGCATCCAACTGCACTTCTTAGCAACGTCTTCTTCGAACGTTTGTGCTGCAGAAGTTCAACCGGAAGTTGTTGCCTGGTACAATTTCAAGAATCCGGCCGAGTTGTATGTATAATTTGACCTTGTAATTCGATGTGCTAAAATTAGCTGGTGTTGCGAGGGGGATGATTTTTTTTTTACATCGAATCTTATTTGAGGGTCGATTAGATCTTTTTGGGGATGGATAAAGGATGAGGGTTTCAGTTTTTTATAAGAAGGGATGGAGAATCGTATTAATTTCATGGATACAGATTCTAAAGGGATCCGTCCGAACTGATAGGATTAATAGGGGACAGAAGGGGTGGCAGTTCGAAGGTAATTAGAAAGGTTTGATCAATTTCTAGGGATATCGATCGAGGTCCCTTGGTCGCTGAAAGCTATTGCCCAATGTCATGTTTGACAGATCACCTAGATCCTATCTCTTAATGACCACACCCCCTGTAGCCGCAGCAGCCCGTCTGTCTCTTCGTGCCGAACTCTACCCTAAACTCACCCTTAAGTTTAACCCCTTATCTTCTTGTCCACCTTCGTTTTATGGGCAGACAGGAGGACGCTTTCGTTATAAAGCTAAGTACAGATTACTTGATTACATTGTGAGCTCAAGTTTCTTGGGCTACTATCCTCGCGGAGGAACTTACAAAAACTGTTACTCAAAGGATGACGAGGATCAGGGTGGCGCGGGGTAGGTATGTCAAAGTTCAAAATAAAAATAAGATAAAAATAATAAATAAAATTTTTATTCTCGATACTGGACCAGCGCCCTAGTTAACGGTTCAATGACAATGTCAGCCGGAAATTAGGGCGTCATTAAAGATCTAAGTGAATTAGGACATTCATGCACATATTTAAGAGATCTTATAGAACGCGCAGCATCCGTATGTTGGGTCCATGAATAGAAAAGTTCATCCCCATATTCGTGCTGGATTCTGGGACAGGAATGAAGTGTCGATGGCGGGAGATGCATCCAAAATTATTTTCAACCCCTTGGACCTTGCGGAAAAGGGGTTGAGAACAGATCGAGGTCAGAGTTATAGGACGACGTATATTCCTCGGGAAGAAAAGCGCATATCTCGTAACAGGATACACATAGGGTTTACAAGATTCCCGAATAGAAATACCCAGAGAATAGGGGATGCTACCCTTAGATGGTCTTTACGGCCTGGTGTAAAGGGTACCGGGTGCCTTTCGCAGGATCGATTTTTCCTTTTTTCTTTTACCCCCCTCCTCCCTTCCACTTTTTTCTTTCTTATTCCCACGCAATTCCGCCTTCATCCCCTCAAATCCTTTAGGCACGTAACCAACCCCTTCTTTGGTTTTCATGCTTTCTGCACGGAATTTCAGACATTCCCTTCTCTTACTGCGATTCCTGCTCACGGTTCGCGCTTCGCCTACTGCACGTACGTGGCTTCGAGTTTCCAAAACATTGACCAACGTTATTGCCGCGACAATGTTACGTTTTTTTCCACGGAGCTTTTCACGAATTTTCCAGACGGTGGAGGTTAGGTGCTTACAGTCGGTAGGGGGTCAAAGTCTCTTGCTCTTACAGTTCAATTCGGTTTCTGGTTTAAGAGATTTTTTTTTATGTGAAAAACATGAAGCACCTTACGATTGGGATTTTTCTTTTTCTACTTATGTCTTCGATCTTTACTCGTGGATCAGTTATTCGATTTCTCGTGGATTTATGTAAATTTGAAATTGTGTAATTAATAGAAAAAAAATAAAAAAAACTAGATTACTTTTTCTTTTTTTTATTCCACGTAAATATTTTTCTCGATCTTGTGGGTCCATTGCTATGGGGATGATGTTATTCGGGATATACCATAAGGGATGCTATCTTTTCGTATATCTGACGACTGTAAACAAACACTTAAAAGAAAGTTGAGCAACGTTCTCTGTTTTGTGGATATATCTAGTAAAAATTGTCTCCGAAGCTTCGGTCGTTAAAATGGCGGATCTTGTCGACAAGGCAAATCCCAGTCTCGTGGGAAGATGCTAACGGCTCCACCAAAGGACGTTCCCACTTCGGTAGTGGTTTGCGAAAAATAGGGGATGAACGTACATAAGAGAAAAACCGAGTGTCGTCCGTGTGCTCGGTTTCAAAATGGCCTAAGGTAAGGGGACCACTGAGGGTTGGGTATCCATAGAGAACCTGGTACAGGCATTCGAGTGGGTAGAGATAGATATTCGCTAAGGGATGATGGCGTCGTGCCAAAATCTAAGCGAGGCAGAGAGAAAGTAAGCAGGGCAGCCAACCTATCAGGCAGAAGCACACGTAGCAGGTTTTGATAATTTTCGATCGATCATCCTGACAGACTTCTAATTCGCGCCCGACAGAAATTGGAGCAAGATTGGAAAAAAAAAAAAAAAACTTTGCGAATCCTCAAAGTCACTTTTTACAATGAAAATATCCGACGAATCACCAAGATATATTTTACATATTCTTTAATTCTTTCCCTTCGAACTTTTCTCATTTTATTTCTCAAAACCGATCACGGTATATCTCTCGGCCCGAAGCAGTCTGTTGATATTACAGGGACGTTAATTACAAGTGAAAGCGGGGGTTTTTATTTTTTTTTTTTTTCAAGATGAATAAGGGTGGAATATTCGCCGAGTCAAGCACTTTAGAGAAATTTTATTTTTGGGGGATGATGACCTAGAAGATTCTGTCGACCTCACCTCCCCCTCGCTCTTCGACCCCGTCGGAGCGACGCTCTGCCAATCTTCGTCGATGGGGGATGAAGAGGATGGCATCCCCTTTCGAAAGCTACCCCTGCTGGCGGTGACCTAGCCGAGGACTTAATGCTTCACTGAATTTATATGGAAGTTCTACCGGGTGTGAGATGAACGTGCGTGAGAGTCCGCAGCATCCCTTCGGTTTCGAAGTTTCTTACGAAGAAGCTTTTTGTATCTCAACAGGAGAGAAATTGGCTCGAAGCTACGGAAAAGGTTTGGGTATTCTGTTTGGTACGATTATCTTTCTCTTTTTCCCTTTCAAATCCCTTTATCTCCCTTTATTTTTTTTTTGTTCCTTACACAATCCCTGATGATTATGTTAAGGTTATCCCGTGGTCAATGGGTGGATTACGTGAACGAGCTCGAAAATTTCAACTGCTCAGATTCTAAATCCTTCCTCGAGACGGGGGCTTAGGGATGAGTTTAAAAGTTTTCTGGATTCCGTAAGAATTCGCGAATCCCCAGTTTGCAAATTCTCCGGATACCGTTATGGCGCAGTGGCCTTGCTTGTCAAACCCTGTGTACCGTGTGTGTATATATATATACGTAGTCTTTGACCCAGGAAAGAGTTCACAGGCGGTTACTTTCTAACACGGCCATTGTCGAATATCCTGATAACCTCCCCCGAATGTACTTGCAATTTTGGCTAACTGCCACCATCCTGAATTCCAACGCTTATTCGACGTGCATTCTGCAGATATCGCCGATTACGTGTCTGCCACTCTCGGAAACCTCTCTAATTTTCAGAAACCCAATTCACCGGCTGAATCTATACACAGTCGTAATATAATCTCTACCGTATCCAGTAAATGCAACGTGGTACCCAGTTAGATACATACGTTATTTATTTCTGTAGATTGGATGTGTCTTGAAATCTCCTACAGTTAAACCAACGTTGTTGTTACTTACCTGAAACACAAATTTTTTAACTGTACGTTAATTACGACAGGAATCAACAATAATTTGGGATTATTATATCCTTTCGAATTATCCAATTTTTATACCACTCGCTACCTGTCGGCATCCCTAAAAGCAATGAGAATACCCATTAACCCTCATACCCGTTCGCATTCACCCTCGTGTGTTAATAAAATAAAAAAGTATATCACAGGTAAAGGAAAGTGAGGTAGAGAGAGAGAGAGAGAGAGAGAGAGAGAGAG
>NW_014334458.1:156398-162255 GCF_000341935.2 Cephus cinctus | reverse complement strand
GTAAAGGAAAGTGAGGTAGATTTTTATACCACTCGCTACCTGTCGGCATCCCTAAAAGCAATGAGAATACCCATTAACCCTCATACCCGTTCGCATTCACCCTCGTGTGTTAATAAAATAAAAAAGTATATCACAGGTAAAGGAAAGTGAGGTAGAGAGAGAGAGAGAGAGAGAGAGAGAGAGAGAGTGACAGATAGGTAACTATATATAATGGGGACTATAACCACCTTTGGGAATTTTACTCTAGGCTATTTTAATTATTCCCTAAGGGCTGCGTAATCGAGCGTTGACATGGAAATAACCCTTGAACTATATCTAAAGGGCTGGAGGTTATGCCCGAGGCTATGTTGCTCTTTAGCGTTTGTCAAGTTACTTCAACTAGAGTATACATAAGTATATATACGACTATTCTCTATGGGGTGTGTATCATAGGAAACAAGCGGCTGTAGGTAAATTCAGTGTAATTGCCATGGCTGTATTTGAATGTACTGTCACGTTGGGTATAGTACATTCGAGCTAATACGAGCGAGGAAAAATATGTGAAAAAGATAATCTATGTTTGAATATTAGTTCGAGTCGATATTCATACCGATTTCTTTTTTCGTTCCTTTCGGAGGAAAAAACCGAATAAGGTAAAAAAAGTTTGGCGAGCTACTGCCCAAAACAAAGATCCTCCCCTGACAGACGGACCGGGAATTATGCTTTTCGTTGAATCGGAATCCCCGTGGAGTCTGGAGTCCGTGCCGTAAGTTTTGGAAATACTCAAAGTCCGAGTCGTACGTCTTGGCTGAATAATTTATCTGGCAGGAAGACACATTACTTTATTTGAGGTGAGGTCCTACGAAGCTACAGCCTGTTCGAGCTAACACGAAGGGTGAAATTTCTCATCCATCATGACGAACAGACGCTGTAGCTTTTTTCCTTTACACCCTTTATTCTGTCTTTGTATTTTGACTGCGATGGCCCCTCGACACGCGTGTTGGCGCATATGTATATATCTATTTGCGACAAAGGACACGGGTTTATCAATACGTAGCACGTTATGACGGAGTCACCCTGTGGATATCAGGGGAGCTAGCAGTAAGCCAACGATAAGCTAATCGGCAACTTCCTCCTCGTTGAACTGGGATTCGCCTCCATTTTGATTTATAATACTGGCAAAGCGAGTCGAGAATTCGCTTGGGATAAGGAGATCTTCTGCAGGGGGATGATTCATAAGTCTCAAGCATCGGGAAGCCTGTAAGGCATCGTTCTCATTAGCAAGATATATGCTGAACGATATTACTCTGGGATTTTCGGACGATTTTAGCCTGTACAGTAATTTCGTGGTAAAGCCCAACGTGAAGAAATTTCATACGGAATTTCGTGCGGAATTCGCATATGATTTTTTAAAATACTATTACATCATAAACCACTAGTGGTTTGTGCAAGATCAATATTTTTTTTTTCGTTTCCTCCATAAGGAAGAGCTTTCTCGAATTTTCATGGAAAGCGTCGGGACGCTTTGTTTTCTCGAAAATTTGCAGATCTTCCGAGGTGCCAAGGACGTGGGTAAATTTTTGTAAAAATATAACCGGAAAACGTGAGAACTTTGTCATTCTTACTGACAGATCTTCTTTACGTGGTCCATTTGCAGCAGCCATTCGTATACTTGTTTGCTTGACGTCTCCTGGGTTATATCCTGGTACCGGAAATAAAAGCATGGAGATTAAAGGCTGCACAAGAGGGTAGCAGGGGGACAGGAACCAATAGGAACCATCGGTCGAATGGTTTTTGAATGATGGACCGGAAAGCGTGATTTTTGTCTCACGTGCTGGGTAGCGCATTTATTTCGGAAAGACGTAAAAGCGACGTGTGTGTGTCTGATAACTTTAAGGCTGATCGTGCGAGTCCCGAAAAAAGGAGGGTGCGATACGTGTCGACGTGTATCTATACCCACCTTACCCTACCCTTGAGCAACCTTTAAAAAATTACCCCCAGTTTCCGTAGCGGACGAGCCCTGAATTTTTGCCGAGCACTTCACGCACATCCGGTCCACCGTGACGAATTTAGCCCATAATGCGCTTTACGAGAACGCTTTTTCTTCTTTAAAGGAAAATACGAAAAGATTCACCCTTTTTATATGCGAATGGGAATTCCTAGGTGGTTTACCAATTCAAATTGGATATGGGTTAATATTTTTGTGAATTAACTACGCAATGGCTCTGGGTGTGATTTTTCGATTTAAATTCGACGTGTTCCCTTGAAAGATACTGAAATCTCTGAATTATCGAAATTCTAGTTTTCTCTCGATTTCCCCCTACGGCGAATGAATCGTTATCGTTTTCAAAGTGTATTTATCGAGATTCAATAAAAAGCAATTTTTCCTCGTCCATTTCCATTTTCGATACCCAACAGTAATTTCGTCATCCGATTGAGAAAATTTCGATCGAATTTTTCTTCGTGTATTCCGAGCTTCTATGCCGTCCACTTTTCGTCCTGGGACAAGGCTTGAAGATCAACTCGAAATTTTAAGCCTCTAAAGGGGGCTCGGTTCAGTGTTAAGAAATTCACTGTAGTAAGAGCCTTCGTTACGAACGAATCTTGTAAGAGTAACGAGCGTAAAACTAAAAGACTTTCAGATTCAAGCAAAGTTAACCAAATGCTGCGTGTAATCTGTATCTATTAAATTAAATTCATCTAAAAATATTACAGATTCGATTTATGATGATTTGAATATTCAAATTTCAAATTCTATATTCTCCTAGTAAAATCAAGAGTCACGCAAAGATATATGCCATCTATATATATATATAGATTATAGAATTATAATATTAATCCATTATCATTTGATCTTGTTGACGACGTCAATAAAAGTGGCGAAAGGGTTGCGATGAAATTCGATGAGAAATCTGCCACTGACCCATCTACTCGCCTCCCGGACGGTAGAGAGTCGGATAACGATGCAATTAATCGGATGGATGACGTGAAGCATAATCGATTAACTTAATTGGTTCACCCTAAAAGTTATCTCACCCCATCCTCAAGTCTGCAAAGTCGGCATGCCCGGTACGCACTACTTTTTAAAAATGTACAAGAACCCTTTTCCAAAAGTCAGTCAAATTTTCATTTCATTTTTCAAAGTGGGAAAATTTTTTTTCTTTTTTTTTTCCATATTTTATCCTATTAGGGGATGGTAATCCATTTGTCCAATTACACGTGTAATGTGTTCTGTATGGGTACGTGAGCCAACAACAAAATCCACAGGGATGAAGTATCATGATATAGGAGGCGACGTCGGCGTCGGTAGCGCCAGGGGTAGTTTCGGTGTTCTCCACCTTCCTGTCATCCGAGACGTCCTTTTTATTTTCCCTTGACGGCGCGTTATTCCCTTTATTTTTTAATAAAACTCTTAATTAATCAGGAAAGGAAGAACACGAGCAATATCCGAGTGGAAGCTGCGACGAGGGTAAACGAGAAGAAAAAAGATCAGAAGATTTCACCCTCCCGCCGCCCTGTTTTCTCCACCGGTCTGAGTGTACTAACGGGATGAAAATATTTCATGCGATTTTTCAAACTTGATGACTCGAATAAAAGCGGCTCGTAGGTCTTTTTTTTTTCACTCCCACTTTCGTCCGACCATTGATGAGATTATTCATTTTTTTATCATCCTCCATCCACCCCTTGTAACCGGATGAGGGAGTATTTCGCTGTCTATTCTTTTCTCGCTACTGGCGCGACAAAAACCACCGTTCGCGACCCTTGTCCTGTACTCTGCCCTCTCTACCCCTTCGTTTCGACCTTGACCCCCTCGGGCATCCTTGCCGGCAGAATAGGGATGCTGCGAGAAGACAAAATACGGAAAGTAAAAGAAAATCGAAAAATGAGAACTAATGGTAGAAATATCGAGAAATTGGTCGTGCGCACTTAAAAGCCGTTCACGATGTAGTTCTTGGCCGAAATAAAATACGGGATAAAGTCAGGGGATGTTTTTTTTTTCACCGGTGAAACTGCCGAATTTTTGCTGACGCATCCTTTATCGCCGTTGTAATAAACGTAAATTATAGTTCCAGCCTAAGGGATTGTTTTATGTAGCACAATATATTTTAAACGCCCACCCGGTACATGGTGGATGCGCACAAAAACCCCATGACTTTTACACTGATTATTATTTCCCTCGATTCCATTGAGTCACATGTTACCGAATTTGCATCATAGCTATAAGAGAATAATTGACGTTTTCATGGATTCTCAATCAGCCCCTATCCATATGTATACACGTAACACGTACGCAGTACTAATAAATATCATCCCCTATATACGTGAGGGATGCTTAATTCGCCGTCTATTCTCCAGGAACGTAAACCCATCGTAATTCCGACTATGACGTCATTTTTCAAGTCTCCCATGATATATCGTCGCCTTCTCCGAGCGGCCATCTTGTAATGACGTCATTTGTTTAGTAGATGATACACACACCCACCCCGTTTCACAAGCACCGCTTAGATATCATACAGAATTCTTGGTATTCCGTATCTACCTAATCGAGAGGAAGGAGATAGAGAATAAACGAGTTAGGAAAAATAAAAGTGACACCCAGTATAACGGTAGCTGGTGCAACAGATGAAGCTTGACGGAAGTAAGTGTAATGACGACATTCGATAAGAAAGTTCGGACACACTTGCTGCCTGTTCCCCTCTAAAATTTATGCAACAGCTATTTTTGAGTTTTAGCCGAATTTCGTTGATTATCCGTAAATGCAAAATGCGTTATAAATAATGAAGCTTATAATTCGGATACAATTACGCGGCTATTATTTAAAGTGAACTCGTGTACAATCAACGTAAAAACTCACTCGTGAAACTAATCAGGGTGCCAATCAATGCTGTCCAATTTAACAGGTACACTCCCAATATATACATGCATGTGTTAATAAAACGAAACCTTCCTCGTCCCTCAGTCAATTTTTATTTTTAAATTTCGATAACGAATAGCAGTCAGGGATTTCGTCACGGGGCACTTGGCACGTATAGGAAAATGTTACGCGCTTGAAATTGGACTAGCGTAGCTCCACAGAGTTCCGGCCATTGGAATGTCAAATTTTCGAAACACGCGTTCTCGAAAATGATCAAAATTCCGAGAAGGACGAGTCGTCGGAGCAATGGGATTTCATTGGATACTGAAACGTCCGTTGTCATCCCCGGAAAGCCTCATCAATCGGTCGCTGCTTGTGAACGTAACTAATGAGAATACCAAGGCTTGAATTTCTTGAGTTTTCAATTTTTTTATGCATTTTCAAAAAAAATTTACTACAGCAGCATCTTCCAGAATTTTTTAAATTCACCGATAGACGGTCCATTCGAAAGCTCCGATTAAACGGAATTTCGATTACTGATCAATAGACACCTACTGTAACGAGAAACGTTACGGCCTTTAATCCCAGCCTTAATCGTATGCGAGTTATGTGAACCTCCAATGAGCTTAACATAGTCCAGGGCTTAGAAGTTTATGCTTTCATCCCCTTTCGATACGGCAGGGCTTGGCTGCCTGTAAAAGCCCGAATATTCCTGTTAGCAAATGTTTATCCCGTGATCGAACATCGATTGGCAACGTTGCGCTGCTTTTGTGTAAGTATGAACTTCGTTAGCCCACGACGGTATATCTATAGCGATGACAAATATCAGGCCGATTAATTTTATCGATGCTCCGCGCGCGTCCGGTTAACAAGAGGATTCACCACAAGTAGATAATAACGCATTTGGATTTCATTACGTCGCTACGAGCAGGGCGATTCATTGAAATGTTAGCTGACCTTCAAAGGGTGGGAATTCGTAGGGGGTCGGAATTCAAATAAATGTGGACCAGAGAAGCGGTAAGG
>NW_014334458.1:138214-156162 GCF_000341935.2 Cephus cinctus | reverse complement strand
GGGGGGGGGGGGAGGGAGAGGCCATCGGCTGAAATGGCTTCTTTCAAATGTAAGCACGTTAGCGCCATCGACTACTGCTTGCGTCGACGTCAATCGAGCTTTTTGAAATTCACCCTGAAAGCACGAGCTGTTCAACCGATTTTATTAGCAAGGCTTCTTGCCAATGGAGATTTATACGAATTTTATTCCTTTCCACCTACGTGCTTTACTCGAGCTTTCGTTTATACGTGCCTATCTATACACAAATAGAAACGGCTACTTATCCAGCCCGATAAGTATCGCAGGTCTACGTACGAGCTTTTTCTGCTGACTAAAAAAAAAGGGAATTTTTTTAAAGCTCGTTAGAACATTCGCAAAGGTGGGAAAATTGATTTTTGACAATAACTCGTCTTTCTGCGTATACTATACGGATAGGCGAGTAACGTTTGATATAATGGAAGGAAAAGGAAATTTAGTAAACTTAGAAAGATACACGACCCACGCGCAGATTCTCATTTAAATTTCGATATCTCATGACCCTAATAAAATCAGGCATACATCATCCAAGGCGCAACGGCGCCAGCTTATTCCTGGGCTCATAAATGATTCCCAGCAGTCTCGGCACGTCGTTTACATAGCAGTAAAGGTCCTGAGAGGGAGGCGCGGTACGTCGCCACCCTTATACCGTAAGGGATGAAACCTTGCGGGCTCCGACTGAGAAAGAATGTGAAAAAGGGTTGCTGAATCCCACCCCTTCGCTCTCTCCCAACTACCCTGGGAATAGGGATGCCGCGATAAGGGGCATACCGCAGGGCAGTTGAAATTTCAAATGCCTCCCTCGATATCAGTATGCGGCGTCTCGTTAGAAACAGCCCTTATCCGCGCGATTAGTTATTTCCCCGTTAATTTGTATTAATTTCTCGTAGCAGCTTTCACACCGTCGCTCGTCGTCGTTAACGAACCTGGTAAACATTTCGTCTGTAATAGCAGCGAATCTTATCAGCCCTGAACACAATCGCAATTGCCTATACGTAAACGTATGTATGTGTAATCAATCATGCTTGAGCTCCCTCTTGATAAAACATTGCCCTAATTAAACCTTCCGCGGGAGCCACTTTCAAGGGATACAAGACCGACGCCATATCGACGCCGCAACGTGGTATTAGCTTACCGCGCCCATCATACGGGAATTTACGCAACGAGATGTGTACTGATTAATATTGCGTATGCGTGCGCGATTCGTTATCAATCAGGAAAGATGACAGCCGATTGAATTGTAAATAATGAGCATATTCGGGATATATATATATATATATATGGGACGACGCAGCTAGATTCGCTGGATATTAGCGTCGCGACGCTAGATTTATTAGGAAATAGAATTCTTGTCTGTATATATACATAGATATACGGTTTACGTGAAAATCATCAATTAATTCGCTTATCCGCGGCTTTGGTCGAAAGATTATAACCAGATGATGAGCCAACGGATGCTGCGGACATATCGTAAAGGAACGTGAGTGGTGCTCAGAGAAATTTCGTCGAATTAAAAAGTCATTTGCAGTTATCTCTACCCTTGCGGAGAAGGGGGTGGCGGAGGGGGGATGAAATGTATGAAAGGGGAAGTGCGCTGTGTCGAGAGGCATATTCACGTGTGCGCACATGTGGATTCGTACGCGAAAGTGGAAGAGAATAAGTGGGAAGGGAGGGGAGTTATTTTTCACATTGGTAAGTCGAGAGAAAGTCGAGAGGCTACAGCCAAGAATTTCAGTGACGTATAAAAAGGAACGTGAGTGGTGCTCAGAGAAATTTCGTCGAATTAAAAAGTCATTTGCAGTTATCTCTACCCTTGCGGAGAAGGGGGTGGCGGAGGGGGGATGAAATGTATGAAAGGGGAAGTGCGCTGTGTCGAGAGGCATATTCACGTGTGCGCACATGTGGATTCGTACGCGAAAGTGGAAGAGAATAAGTGGGAAGGGAGGGGAGTTATTTTTCACATTGGTAAGTCGAGAGAAAGTCGAGAGGCTACAGCCAAGAATTTCAGTATATATATATATATATATATATATATATATATATATGTACTTAACAGTGCTCAGACCACCTGTTACATAACTTTCGTCTGTATGCACACGTTTTTCTGCTCTACCTTCCCAGCCTATTGCACCGATATAATACTCTTAGAAGTTTCGAAGGGTGCGTCTTTATTGGATTATCGAAATTTTTTAATTAAGTACAGATTAGATGGATGACAATGGTAGGACTGTGGATTAAAAGTTTAAATTGTTTAATGCACGATTAAAAGTTTTTTTTACGAGATATTCATATTTTTTTTTCGTAATTGGATCGTTAACGATTTTTTTGCGATTGGCTAAACTGTCATGTAAAATTTAATAATAGATTTCTCGATATTCACGAGAATTACGTCGGATGCGTTTCTTGCGTGATTATAAATGCAGGTAATATTCACCATAGGCAGCTGTTTAAGTCTTTGTCACGCGGGTAACCGTGAAGTTGTGGTATTTCCATATTATGAACTAAGATTTTTAGGTGCACTTTGTTATTGTTCCCAATGCGCTTTCTTGCTGTTTTTGCCACGTGGATCGTGTGTGAGTATCGCGTCTCTCGCAGTACCGTGAGCCCCTCTATACTTACTTTAAGCAAGAAACGGTCTTGCAGGAGAAGCAGTAAAGGAGTGAGCAATGCGCCAGTGAGTAAAGCTCGTGAAAGCTTTCGTACCTGTTTCGTTAAAGCTCGAGAAGTCTCTGCGACGCGTTTACCAAGTTTGAATGTCTAAAATTTACTTGTTAGCGAAGTTAGGTCCTTGCTCCTGAGGAAGCTTAAAATGTTGTATTCGACTCTTGGGCTTCTTCCTTTTGGGTCCAGAGAGAAATCTCGCTTTGAAAACGAATTAGATGCTGAAGGTACGTCGTGAATTTTCATTCTTGCAAAATTAACCATAAAGTACGAATATCATTTTCTTCCTGAAATTGCATTTCTAACGAGCTACAGGACGTAGATTTTCGCCTGATCTCTATGTCGTATTTCCTCATTAATATATAATATCTAACCCTGACACGTATTCACTAACGTTAGCCATGGTATGTATACATATATAGGTAGCTCCAATAAAGGAACATTTAATAAAGCACTAGGTAAATGGAAACTGGGTTAAGGAAATGATCCGTTTCTAACGAATATTGCGTAGACGTATTCATTATAGCTTAAAGGTCCATTTACATTTAATGAATCTGCTTCCTACCTATAGCTGTACACGAGAGAATTAATAAAGTCTCGAAATTAATATCTGAAAATTTACCATCGTTCCAGTATCAGCCAATTGAAATAACTCAGTCACGAATAAAGAATAATTTCACGTAAAACGCAGCATCCCTGAGACTATAAGACGCGACGAAGTTTTATATCTCGAATGAAATTTAACATTTTCTCACGTTTCACGCCGTAAGTTCATGACCTGCAGACCCTTTACGACGTGGTTACCGAAGGTAACCAGCTGGACAAAAATCTTATCACACCCTCAATTAATTCTGATAAGATTTTCGATACAACGATAACAAAGATATTTCCACGACTTTTCATATTCTCCTTATCCAATTAGTTAAATTGCTCATTCGCAACTAAAATATTAATCATCCAATTTCGTAGGAATCGAAAACGATCGCAGGTCGTCAGGGTTTCAATCCTCTAATCAGAAGTGCATCGGTGCATAAAGCATATAGAGATGCCGGGGAAATTTTCATGCAAATTAACCGATGAATGTAATGGTCCAGACAAAGCCAGAGCAGGGACGCATATACGAACCAATAGAATTAATTGAAATAGAAGCAAAGGCCGTTCAAGGAGCGTGGCTGCTGCATTATGCAAGCCGTGGTATAAGGATCGAGAGGACGCGGTTCAGGACCGCAGAATATTCAGAAGCTTTCAGGGCTGCAAGCTTTATTCAACCTTATATATATATATATATACATATAGATAATACAGTACAGACTGTGTACTGCATTTCCCCTTTGCAGTTTTAATGCAATTACTCAACTTTGATTATTCGCGTTATTGTTATGATCACGTCGCCAACAAGTCTGAGGTAGCAGACTGAACTACAGATTCCGGTACACCCAGTTTATAGGGTCTGAATAAATTGATATTAAAATATAATGTCGAACTGTCTTTTATTGCTAAATTCAATATGTTATGGGAATAAAAGAAAAACCTTGGTAAGGGATCTCAGCTTCAAGGACACAGAGAATGAAGTGTGAATTGATTATTATGAGAATCAGAGACTATTATGAATTTTATGGCCGAGCGACTTTAGGCACTTTTTTTATGTTCCCTTATAGGTTGGCAAATGGGAAATTGGGAAATTTTTACTTGGTTCCAATATACGTTTCCCATTAGACGACAGTAAACGTATTATTTATGATAGCATCGTGATTGAACCCTTCTGGTCATTTTTCTTCTTGTTACGAACGATGTGAATTTTTTTTTATTTTCGAGTATAAAGCAGATTTTTTTTTTTTCTTTAATGAGAAAGTAACTAGCACTTTGTATTATGTTGAGGTGATAGTGAAACAGAGACTGATAATTTTATCGGTTTGCGGGGTTGTAAGAGATTACGAGGGGGTGGAAGGAGTGGGGGGTGGTTCAGGAAATTTTTACGATTCGACCCACCGGTCGGGCAATTTCAATTAAAGACGTATTAGTGAAGCGCAGTCGTTTACGCCACCAGAACTTTATCTTGTCCGTCGATGAGAAAGTTTCTTGAATATAAATTCAAGATAAGAAGAAAAGAGAAAATATCGAGATCCTGATCGTTTAGTCTTTTAAGGAAACTCCTTAAGGGTGAGTCATGGTATAAGAAGGGTTGAAAGCTGCAGATTCCGTGGCTCAAGGCTGAGCGAAGCTACCTCCTGTAAAACTAGCTTGGACCCTCAAAGCTTTTACTCCGAATATCACTTGGGTTTTGCAAGTGTTGCAAAGTGTTGGAATAGCGGCGGAGGGGCGGAAGGAGGGGAGGTGAATGGATGAAAAAGTCAGAGCCTAGAAACAGTCGCGTTAAGAGATCCGATTAGTCCAATATTTCGGACCTATCCATCGGAATAGGATTTATAATGAAAATTTACAGCGTCCCGACGCCACTAGACGATGCTTTCACGGTAGCTTTAAACGGAGTTCGACGTCCTCGTTACAGCTGTTAAACCACAACAGTTTACGTGTGTTCATTACTTGGATCAGTCATATAGCTATCATGTAATTTAGTAGCTATAGATATAGATACAGTTAAAAGTATTTATAAATACTTTTGTAATGGTATATAAATCCGTATATAGTAAGAATATTTGAATGGCTGCCATATTTGAGTAACAAAACGTTGAGGTTTGGAAGTCAGAAAGCAACGAGGAGGGACGAGAATGAAAATAGAGAAATACAGAACGATAAAGTCCTCATAAGGAAAATCGCGGGAGACTGGAGTATCCTTGGAATTGAATTTGTGGAAAGCTGCCAACATGTTCGGATCTTTTTGTTTCACCGTGAAAACAGCTTTTCGCGACTCGTGCCTTGTACTGTTTATCGATTCTCACAGGCGATATCCCGGAAGACCCTTATGGTTGCGACTGTGTCGAAGCATGTAAAAGGGTCGAGGAAGAACTTTAGATTGCCATTGGGACATTTAGGTTTTTTTTTTCTTTTTTTCATTAACATGGAGTCGATTAAGTTTCATTTTTTTTATGGGGTCTCACCAGGTACGTGTATATTAGCTGTGGTTGCAGCGTCCAGAAGACCGATAAAACTTTTTCAATAGAAACGTTCGAGGAAATTTCTTTTTTTTCGTTGCTCACGTTTTTTGTCTTCTCTCTCCAAGAGCGCTTCGTTAACGAGGTACGAATTTTTCGTTTTACACTTTTTCATTCTCTTACGCTGTAATGCACTCTCGCTGTAGTACAGTGTTCTCAAATCTACATTTTTCATTCGCTCGGACGATACCCATCGCGCGTACAGGATAGGTGCAGCCCTGAATTTTATTCGATGGAAGTTTTCAGTCGCTTCAGATTCGAGGGGAATCGAAAATTTCGGGAACAACATGGTGACTTTCAAGGGCGAGTAATTTGGCAAATTTATTAAAACTTTTCAATCTGGTCTTTACTCAATGACCCACGTTTCACTCGGCTGAACTCTGAACTCGTAAAATTGATCAATCTCTCCCCAGATGTTCATACCTTTACGAAAATATTTTAAGCAATTTTGAATAATTTCAAAATCTCTAAAATATCACAGGCTCTGTAATAAAAATTCAAATTTTTTATCCGAAAAGTTCGAAAACAAAAAGTGTCGAAAAAATTTTACTCAAGACGCACGGCTCATGCGACTTATCGTGCTTCGCCCAATCATTGATAAATGCCTCGAGCCCAAAAGTGACCTTTGGTCCCATCAGCATCCGCGAGATAACCTGATTTTGCACAACCCATTTCAAATTGTCGAAAGTTACCGGGAAACCCTGTATCTAGCCAAGCCCTTCTCTCAGCCAATCCTGGCCAATCTTGCGATGCCCGCAATCCAGCCACCCTACGATCCATAGGGGTCCATTCTTGCCGATTAACCCTCCGAACACTCTGAACCTATCCCAGCTTCCTGACCAAGTTAGGCAGAGGCCCACTTTGATATAACAGATCTTAGAACCGTGAGGAGAATAATCTTGCAAAACTTTCCCCGAATCCTGTGGGATGCTGGAGTCATCCTCATCCAGTTTCAGGGCAACAAAGAACTTGTTACGTAACGCGTATAATTTCCCTTTTTTATCTCAAGCTCCATATTTCCCATGTCATCCACGCTGAATCGTACGTGCAACTTGCATACGTGTATGAATATGACGTAATTGCGATATGCAGCAATTTTACAAATGTCCTCCCTGAAGCGTTTCATGACACGGAAGCTGCTCGCTGTGCTTGTCCAATTATCAAAATACAATCTTCGTCCTCTCGCTATTGCTAATGGAATTTACGTTGATTCCTGGATTACGTCAAACTGGATTCGCGTAAATTTCTATCACCACTATTCTCAAACGCTAATGGATCCTCGTTTCGAGTATTTTCGAGTATCGAATGATGCCATTCCTACTAGCTCGTTGGGGTCCTCGGCAACTTCACCCTACACACATATAGCCACTGAAATCAAGCCAGTGCTCGACGATGCACGTAAAGTGCACGTTACAGAATGCAACTGCACTATTCTCGCCGGGAGTGACGAAGCCAAGCGTAACCGGACCGCCAAAAAAAATAGATGAATAAAACGATATATGCTCATGGAAAACCAGTCGAAAAGTGTTAGACTGCATTTTTCGAGCGGTGCATCGCGATTGCAGTTTTATGCACTTTTGCCAAATAATTTTTCATGAATTTTCAGCAGCACCTCTAAAGTCCCCGTAAAGCCTTTTCGCAACGGGATGAATGATGAATATTAGCGCAAAAATATTAAAAAGAAACACGTCCCGTTATGCAACTTTCCCAATTGCACGTGTTATCTAACGCAATGCGAAGTTTCTGCATAATTATGCATTAGCTCGTTAATAATAATTAAACTGACGTCATAGAGTCCAATCAGTGACAGGATCATTCTGCGTTTCAAAGTACTTCGAGTATTATACAGTCTCGTTAAAAGTGTCACACATGACTCCGGCTGGCACGTCACAGCACAGCGAGCACCCACGTACACATACACTATTTCTATCGGCGCCTCGTTCGGCTTTGTCACAGTTTAATATATTTAAATATCGAATTATTTATTGCACCTGCTACTTTCAGACTCCATTACGATATTAAACGGTAGCCGATTTCATGTGACTAATTAGAAATTATTCTTCATGGCTGACCTTGAAAATCCTAAAAGTCTTTGTTGCACAATGGCTTTATGACTTATGCAAATTTTATAATGAGTCACTGTATATGTATACTCCGATAATGAAATTGCCAGTATGCTAATTCCAATCTACGTCACGAGGGTCAAGACACCATAGTACGTTTTTCCAACGCTATACGCTGCATCCTCGTAAGGGTGACTCCGGACCGTAACGTTATTACACGCAGAAAATTTAAACGGGTTACGGTAGGAGAAGTGGCTGGAGAAAACTCGTAAAGTCGAGCGCATTCTGGAATACGAATAGGGCGATGTGCTCGTTACGGTGTATCAGTTGATGAAGAGAGAATATTTAAGCATTTTTCTTTTCTTTTTTTTTCATTCTATTATTTTTATTTCGTTCGCAAACGCCTCATTTCCCACGGAAATAGAGTTTTCGGTAACGCGAAGTCTCCTAGACGGAAACGCGCGTTGAGTCTGCCATCCGTTGGCTGAAGTGGATTGAAAAATAAGTTTGAGGCCCTTTTTTTATGCTACTTTAAAAGTAGCATAGTGTAGTAGTAGCATGAAAAGTACTAGAGAATTTTTGACGATTCCAGAATACCGGAAGTTTTGATTGTTATTAATGCACGGGTATTACTATTTTGAAATAACTGTTTAATTAATCGAACAATTCATCCGTATTATTGTATCTCATTGGGATGTTTATATATGCGAATACACAAAATGAAGCGAAAAAGTGGATATATGAAATTGTATGGAAATTTGACCGAGTATGGAGACTGGATGCTGTGGTATATATTAATAAATTCAGTTGACGAGTAATCCAATTAAAGTGTAATTTTGATCTTTACTCACGAGATTTAATGGAAGTAAACGCGTGGCGAAGTCTGCGTTAACGTAGAGGAACGATTTTCCGGCTTGAGCTTCTTTCACACTTCGTCAAACAGTCCAATAGTAGTGCGATTCGAGTGATTAGGTAGTTGAAACAATTTATTTAAAAAAAAAAAGTAGAAACCGAGTAATTATGAAAAACCAATCGTAACGACTTTTCCGTAAGGTACCGTTTTGAAAAAATTATTATTTTTTTGTCTTTATTTTTTTCAACCTCATATATTTCGATGAAGTGCCTGCGAGTGCGTGTCGGGGCGCGGACTGAGCGAAGGAGAGATTCTCGTCTACGTTTTCCACCCTGGCGTCCCACCAACCCTGGCTACCCCTGGGCGTCCCGACGCTTCACGTCCCGCCGTCAGCGCCAACGCCCTTGCGCACTGGAATCCTTGACGTCCTTCGCACCATACGGAATTCCGATGCTTCCCTTTTTCATATTTTTTGTTTGGCTACCTATATAAAATTCGACTTTCTTTTTTTTTTTTTTTTTTTTTTTTTTTTTTTTTTTTTTTTTTTTTTTTTTTTTTTTTTTTTTTTTTTTTTTTAAACCGACCCACTTCGATTCTTACTTTCTTTTCTGGATTTTCCAATTTAACATTTTGTTTGTTTCTTTTTGGCTATTTTTGTTATTCCAAGTCCAACAACGCGTTACGAAGGGGTGTAGTAAATTATGCCTATACCGGTGTATTTGTTTGTACAGGAGATATTGGTAGCTCAGGGATAACGTATTACTTGTTATTTTGGTTTTCCTCTCTTTCCGTTTTTTTTTTTTATTCGGGGAAACAATTTTGGGAGTAGAATTGATGGGATTGTTCAGAGGCTGAGAGTGTGCCGAGTTGTGGTATCAGTCACTCGGAAATCGATCCCGCGAGAGTATCTCTGTTGTTTCGTGTCCCTCTGGGTCATTATTTAAATTTTGATTTTAACCAGAAACCCGGGAAAATATGTAAATCGTCAAACTTCTCCCTGCTCTTGGCTGTAGCAGCGAAACCTCCGGCACAAAAACAGAGAGGAGAAGAGTATCGTGACGTATCTTGGACAATGTCCCGAAGGTGAAAAAAAAACAACAAATGCGCTACCCGGTAGGATCTGAAGTTTCATATGCGCCACAAGGGCAAATTTACTATGGAAAATTAAAGGCTATTTTCATTTTTCTAATTTTGTATGTTCATGTTGCAATTTTTTTTTCTATATACTCACATAATGCGTCAGCATTCTTTTCAATTCGAGCACCGTGTATACATCCATTATATTTCATGCTGCCACAAAGCTCTTCGTCTCAACGGTTCTTTGATCTTGACAGGTAAATTATGTTCTGTCTCCTCTTTACATATACAGTGCATTACATAACCATTTACTTAGTAATGGCCGGCACACGGTATACCAGCTTTCCACATATGAACCAATCGCTTATGAAAAGTGGATCAATTAAAGTTCCTGTGGATTTTGTAGTATGCTCAAAAGTTCTCTGAACGAAAATTCAGATCGGTTGGTCCATACACTAGCATGTGTGCGGATGCTGGGCTAATTAAAAGTTTCTCACTGGAGAGCTCGAGTTCGTCAAATAGAGTGAGTGAGAACGTCACGAAGTGTTCGTTGACAAACGTACCAGCTGAAGTTGGACGCGATTCAACGATTCGCTTGATTGAGGCAACGTGACCTCGTTAATCAAATTAAAGAATGAGAAGTTACTGATAACTTTATGACGTAAGCCTTAATTATTTTTAATAACACCAAACTTCTCTCACTTTCGAAATCACCGATTTGCAGCCAACTTCAGCCGATACGTTTGTCATGGACTCTTGGATTGTACGTGTGTGTGTATCGAATACACAATGCATTCGAGTCAAATCGATTCTCTATTTTAGGAAACGCAAACTATACCTTTCCGAATCACTCGTTTCCCTCTGTCTACGTATACCAGGAAAAAAAAAAAGAAAAGAAACAAAAATACATGTATTTTATCAAACGGTCGTTCAAGGGGTAAAGTCTGCCGGGATTGAAATGTAATTTTACTAGCACGTTGGTAGGAATGTCTACCAATTATTTACCTGTCTGAAATTATTAATATTACTTCTATAGATTTTGTCTGTCATTTCGGGGTTGTCTATGTTAGTCAATTTCTACCCCTCCCCCCCTCACTTCTTGTCACCGTATAAGACTTGTATGTATAATGGACCGAATTAATTAGTCAGACAGAAATGGTTTATCTACTGCTATAGAATATGGAGTCCTGCTATCTGTATATGTAACACGAACCCTTAGCCCCCTCACAATTCGCCGCTAAGTTCGCAGCTTTCAGTTACATCCGTTCACGGTTAATGGAATTAACCATCCAGGTCGAGGCAGATTTCAATCTTAATTATCGAGCTTAGGTCCTGCCATGATCAGCTCTTGTATTCGGTACATTGGTAATAGCGCGAAACTTTCTTAATATTCATTTATGACGCAGTCCCTGCCCTGACGATACTCACCCTTCTGTCTTTTGAGATTACTTAATTTTATTTTTCATCCCCACAGAATCTTATCCAGTTTGAACGATTAATCTTCCTCGAGGCTGCGTATTGCTTGAGAAGTAACTTGAACTCGAGAGTAAAAAATGGTTAAAAGTAAGTTAAATATTTATTTGAGAATTTTCCATTGTCTTAAATGGATTTTTGGTTAGAGTTGATTAAGGTTTTTTTTTTTCAAATTTTCTTCATGTATAAAATTTCATGTATCTCAGGGACTTACTGGGTATAGTCTAATTGCTATGTGTCTAATAAAATAGTAACTCGAGTTTTCGAAGAGCAGCTTGTCTGACAACGTAAGCAATAAAGTACTCGTTACGGCATGTGACGTCGAGAGGAGTAGGGGGGTTGGTACCGAGGTAGACGTAGAAAGGTAAGTGTGAAAAGACAGGAGGGAGGGGGCGGGGGGTGTTGCAATTAAATTTTCCTACAAGCAAAAAGCATTGCGAAGGGTCTAAAATAGTCTGAGAGGTTGTAACTTTCGTTGGGATGAGTCGTGGGGGCTGAGAGAATGGGTAAGGGTGGAAATGGAGGGTTGGCAATGCTTTAATCAAATTGGTTAAATGAATTGAGTATTCCTGAATGACAAGCAAACGTACTGACAGACGTCTGCGACTGGCTTTGCTTGGCAAATACCTACGTGGCCTACTGTCGGATCTTTATATAGAAAGAGTACTCACTGCGTTAAGGGTAGCGAGACTGGAAGGTTGAAACTTTCGAACGGAAACAGTTCATGGCAGGGATGTCTTGAATTGGGACTGTAGTTATATCTGAGAATCTCTCGAGTTATATTGGATTTTACTTAAGCTTTGACAGAATGTCTCTTGCTAGATACTTGTTACGTACTAATTGTCTTGGTTCACATCGCCCTGATCCCTTTTAGGCCTATAACGATTCCTCTGATAAAAAGTGAGCGATATATCGGAAAAACCTTGAATGACTACGGACAGTTAATTAATCGCATCGGATGACAGCTGTCATATCTAATTGCTCATTCAAATTTTTTTTAAGCAGCTGTCATTATAAAATTTATCAAACTATGTCAACTGCTTGTTATTGATTATACGATAAGGCAATTTGTGCTTGACAAGGGTAGCAATACATGTAATGCGTATCTGCGAACAGGATGATATCAGTTCACCCCTTTTTCGGGGAAATCGATTAACACGATCCTCGCGCGAGAAAATTATTAGGACGCAGGCAACTCGAAGAATAATAACGAGACTGGTATGGATTGGATGCCGCTCGGGGTAGGTTCCAGGGGGTAGTTTACTAAGGGTTGTCATGGACGGAAATAGAGGGGAAAAATTGGAAACTTGTACAGCGTCTCGTCCTTCCGATTATTCGTGAAAATAGTCTCCCACGATTCGGATCCTCTTCCAGGGCTGATAAGCAAATCCACCCCTTCATTAGAACCAGCCCGTTTTAGTTAGAATGACAAAACAGGAGACTGACAATTAAACGAAAGGACGTGTAATTACTGATCAACCCTTTAAATTGTATGGAAGAAAAGTAACCCTCAATGAAATGTACTTGGAAACTTTCAAATACGTAATTTTTATTTTATTTTCATTGAAATT
Source organism: Cephus cinctus (assembly GCF_000341935.2). Classification (NCBI taxonomy): domain Eukaryota; kingdom Metazoa; phylum Arthropoda; class Insecta; order Hymenoptera; family Cephidae; genus Cephus; species Cephus cinctus. The sequence continues at coordinate 143,336 of NW_014334458.1, read as the reverse complement.
CAAGCCAAGCGTGATTTCGGTAAATGTGTGCGTAAGGGATGGTGAAAAGTTTTCGGCATTGTCTGCGAACCTAACTTTCGTCTCAATCAGACGAAAATCCTTATCCGGTACCCTTCGAAGAATCCTTCACCCTTAAATCCTGGACGACCTTTCCGTTCGGATTCGTTCCTGGACGTCGGGACTTTACTTTTCCCGAGTCACTTTGTATGCAGTCCTGGCAAGATTGGGAATACATTCACTGCCACGCCAGACTAGAATTTCCCAAAACAAGAAACGCTTCCGGTTGAAATTCCTTCGGGCCGGTACCAGGGAACTTCGCCCTTACGATCATCCCAATTCCTATAGCTATACGTCATTCCGTGTAACTTGTTCCGTTGTGTATCTTTCATAATCAACCCCCCTTAACATTGAATTTCAAATCTTCCTACAGTTTGTCTGCAAGTATAAATTATCTGTTTTATCGTATGCAAAATTTCTCGAATATCAATATCGTATATTTTATACATAACAAACTACCCCGAGATACACGTGTGACTTTGTATGGGGTTGTAATTCACGAGGGGGGAGATGACTTTCAGAATTGGCCGGTAAGGGTGGATCGGTGCTGGGGTGAGAAATCACTACCAATCAGCGTACATTGCATGGTCCTCTTGAACCATTGTCTCAACAAACCTGGGCAAGACTCACGACCGGGTTAACTGGCTTGTAATTGAGCGCGTTGGGTCTGACTATGGATGTTCGTATCCACTGGCTGCCTATTCGCGTCTATTGTCACTGGACGCTGCTCGTTCACTTGCTGTAGCATAGATCTGAGAAAGCAAGCTTGTTCCCTGGATACGATGAAAGCAGCCGGTTGTCGAAGGACTTTTTTTTCGAAAAGCTTGAAACCAGTTGCATGAGATTATCCCATGCATATAGCGACCCATTACGAATAACATGGAACAGGATGAAATTTGGCTTTGGTAAAAGTATCGTTGGTCTTGTCGAAAAAGGTAACAACGTGAAAACCGAAAATGACGTTTTTTCTTATACCTTCGTAATTCAGTAATTTCACATACGCCTTACGGAACAAAGAAAAAATGATAACGCATTATCACGTGATATCAATTTTCGCAAGGAAAATCTCTTAGTTGTATATGACCTAATGAGAAAAGTCTTTTCCACAATTTTCAGTAATTCCTTGTCGCGCGACGAAACACTTTCTCTCGATTTTCGTTATTTTGCTTAACAAGACGGAAAGAGATAAAAGGAAAAGTACATTACGAGACTGATAAGTCGATCTGTGAGGGGTTCGTGGCAAGGGTGATCATAAAAAAGATGAAAATCTCCAGGGATCGGACAGTGAGGGTAAGGGGAGAGGGAGGGGGGGGGGCGGTGACAGTTGTGAGTGAATCAAGAAAAAAGAATAAAAAGGAAAAAGAAAAAACGATGTTCAAGAAAAGGAAACCGGATAGAAAAGATAAAGGTTCTTTAGTAAAATTCAAGTGAAAATAAAAGGCGTTCAATAAACGTTCCGTAGCGTCAGGAATTTACGAGTGTTATCTAGGGTTTCCTTAAAAAGCAAAGAAAAAAGGTCATCAGTCAAAATCACAGGGTTCGGGAGTAATTTTGAAAAGTAATCCGGCACCCATCAATTAATCTCAAAAATAATTAAATATACGTAATGCACTTGGTACCTTCGTTATACTTATTACGAAACATCGATCTTGATCATTAAGAAAAATAATTGGTTCGCTCAACGAACAATCCTTAGGAAGAAGTTATGCTTGGCCAGTATCTGGGTCGCAGAACTGAGTGGCAGTAAAGAGAGACGCAGTTTACCGAGAAGGAAAGCGGCTGCTCTGGTCCCGTGTAATTTGTCAAGTGGCAGCTTTCAAGACGTTCAGCCAAATGGAGTCCTGGACGAAACTCATTGGCGAGTACTCAGACGCCATTTACTAGTGTTTATAACTTCCCAGTCTCTGAGAGAGTACATGGAGAAATTGTCTGTTCCCCACTGATCCCTGTCTCCGTATCCAGTATAGACAACTGTGGTAAGTTACTATAGGTATCTACCAGTACGACGAATACAGCTGGTGTTTGCCGGAGGTTTTCAATAGAGAGACTACGTTGGCAGCACTGCCCCGAGATAGTCTTGAGCTAGCAGCAGGAATTGGTATCTGCTCGCGACAGCATCCACTTCGTCTTGAGACCTCCTTGGCTCCCTCTTGGATCTCGTCCTGTACCAACCTCCTTCGTGACCTTCATCCGCCATTTTTATTCATCCTTGCACTTGCTCCTTGGTACACAAAGACTGGCTTTGCAAATGCCAACTCTGCTCTCGAGTTCATCGATTACAGGACTCGCTTTCATTTAGGAAATATAAAGCGGCAAAAATGGTAATTATAAAAATTATAATTTAAAAAAAAAAAAAAAATTTGACCGCAGCAAGGAATTGCTGTGACGATGCTTTCTATTTGTATATCCTAAGATCCTGGTTAAAATATTTTTTCGATCCTTTTATATTCCTGGTACATTCTGTTACTGTACTCCGAATCAAGTGTATCATACTTTACGGCCGGGAAATACAATTCGATATCGACACGGATTCGCCGTGCCGAGTATCAAAGTTGACACAGACAGTTTCATAGTGAGACAACAGCAGCCTCTACATGCGGCAGACGTCAGACGTATGTTCATTAAATTTATTAATTTCAATGCAAATTCATGCAGAAATTCGTATGCATCAACTAAGTCGAAAAAGAAAATTAAAGTATGTAAATATTAAAACAATCCATTTTCCTACACGTAATATATCCTTAATATTGATATTTTACTTCGAATACCATCCGATCCTGAATTTCGAAGAGAAATGCATTTATCATATCACATACGTCAGACCTATACCCCGTAAGGACTCTATGCCATCTCAAGAACCAGCAGTACGAATGTCAACGGCGAGGTGCAGTAATGATAAGGGAATCCTGAACTCTCGAAGGAGGAGCAAAGGCGTCGTTAGGTTCGTTAGATCGAGCGCGACGGAAAGCAAGAAATGCGAGCTGCCTCGTCTCAGGTTCGAATCCCGGTAGTAACGTTTCCTCCCCTTAACGATCGGTCAGTGGCGAGAACGTGTATACTATATATATATGTGTATATACGTAATGTTACTATTTTTTATCTCTCTCACTTCCATCCTTTCGATTTCTCCATTCTTCACGTAATCTCGATCTACGTCCACCATTAGTCGCTCCTACCAAAGTCATTAACCGGTGCAGACGGGGACATATCTTTCTTCTCCTCTCCGGTCCCGTGGCTACGTTATTATACTCGTACGTTATTGTTTTCGCGTTACGTCCCACGTATGTACTTCGACGTGTCCCGTGGGAATTGCTCGTCCATCCAGAATGGGAATGGGTGACGATATGGCTATAAGAGGCATTGAAGGTGCTGGTGAGTGGATAGGGATTCACAGCGGACGAGAAACCAAGGCAATGCTCTATTAAATTGGACTCTGGTACGTTGAATGGTGGTTAGGTGTATATTATATATATATATATTAACCACCTAAGGTCTACCACGATACTGTAACTACTATGGTTATCCATATAGATTTTCCGAAATTCTTGTAACTTCCGATATAGTATAAGGTTTGACATGATAATTTTATATCTATGTATATCTGCCCAATCAATTTATGATACGATAACGAGCAATTGGTTTGCCGTAAATGGAACGTAAATCTTGAGCGATGACGATTGTTCGATGACATAAAAAAATGATTTTTCTAAAAAATTAACATGCACTTTTTTTCCGAACTATTTTTTTTTTTTTTACTATGCACGTAAATTGCAATTCGTTAAATCTTTCATGCGACTTACGCCCGTCCTTGTCTGACTCGTTATCTCATAGTGGGATAACCAATTTTGACAAAGGTATATTTTTTACGAGTATTTTTTAATTTTAGACTCTGACGAAACTGTGCCGTGTTGCAAAATATACATACATATATACGCGAATGTGTCCGCGGTGAAGGTTTCTTCAATTGCGATTTAACGTAGAGATTTTTGCAATTTCGTCTTATCCCGCGGTTTATCATATCGTTGATGTAGGCCAATGGCGGTGACGCATTTCCGTAAAAATGGTCCAATCACGGAAATAGAGAAAGAGAGGGAGAGAGAGAGACAGAGAGAGAAAGAGACGGACCCAGAATGTCGCTTTAACGTTTTTTTTACGAATCGTAAAACTTCCGTGAAAATAGTCTCGAAATCGTGTCGAGCGTTTTCCTACGTTCGGTAGTTATCGGTTTTCATTAATCGATAGGCAATGGCCAACCTCGGAAATAAATTTCGATTTGCGGTCCAGTCAGAAATCACGTGACACGTTTTCACGACGTGTCCTGTGTGTCTGTTATACCGGGTAGCATCTCTCCTCTGACGATGCTGTGGATTATTTTTATATACAGTTGGCAACAAATCAATGGAAGATTTACATGACTTTTTTAATATCCATACAGCCGTGCAAGCTTTGAGTATTTTCAATTTCCACGTTAATTTAATTTCTCATACCCTCCATTGACAATCTCCACGAGCTCCATATATTTTCTTGTTCGTGTAAAAGTGATCAGGGGAGCGGGGGTTGAGATTTTTATAAGAAAAAAAAAAAAAAAACTCGGAACCACGAGTCACCCTTTACGAGTGAAGTCTCAGGCCCTCGATGGACCTCTTGACTGCTCGAGTGGGGTGACTCTATTATAGGTAGAGCCGCTGAGTGAGTATTCATCGATTTGCAATAGGGCAAGGCGCCATTACCGAACTGCTGAACGGTAAATTTTGCACAAAGCCACCTAAAAAGGGATGCAGACATAGACAGATAGAGATAGATGAGCAGAGAGCGAGAGAGAGGAGGAATGTTAGACATGCCGCAAGACAATGCATGGAGGAGATGAAGCGAGGGTATAAAAATTATTCAAGAAAGTCTTCGTGGATGGAGATTTGTTGGCGAGAATAAAAATAAAAAATGAAAGGGTGTAAAATATAATAACAGAAAGTGATAGGAGGGGGGTTCTTTCAAAAAATCACAGAGTCCCATTGTTCTGATGTAGTGTTAATAAATTGATGTCGAGTCGAGGGGGGTCGTGAGTGGC
>NW_014334458.1:78717-137817 GCF_000341935.2 Cephus cinctus | reverse complement strand
CGAAACTTCGAGAAATTCAAATAAAAGAGAGATTCACGTTATGGATACAATCTCGCGGCCAGTGTAGGTATAACCGAGCTATGTATATTTATTTTGGAGGAAACGATTTCGACTGAAATAAATTAGTTTTGCGTGCAAACAGAGATACGGATAAAATTCGTGTGTTGGTCTTGTCGCCGAAAAAGTTATCGCGAACGCGGCATTGAAAAATAAGTTTTGGCAACGAGTCGAATTCGATATTTCTGAAATCTTCGTAAAATGCCCTGCGACTCGTCCAAATCGATGAATAAACGACGTGCGGATTGTTTCTGTCTTCTCCGTCTTATACTCTCGTTCTTCCTGTTTGCTTTGTATTTTCTTCCAGTTTTATACATATAATTTCGGGTTTTTGACACTTTTCGTTATCGTCATTTTATCTCTTGACGAACGGACCAGATATTTTTTATACGAAGGACGGACAGGGCAGTTTTTAAATTTTGACGAGATTTTTTGAAATTTATTATTAATTTTTTTATTATGAAATTTTTTACAGCGTTATTAATACGACGGGGAAAGAGTTAATCATTTTTGGATTAATAAAATAGTGTCCAATATGGCTGCCGAGTATTTTTTTTTCGTACTACGACAAACTATTTTCTTTTTTTCAAGTAAGTCTTAAAACTTAGTTATAACGGTGATAATGAGATTCAAGGGATTTTCATGGATTACGTCAGATTGATGGCTCCTCGAGAGTTCTTTGTCGCGACGGAGAATTTCAAAGTTTCCTCGACGCTCTGTGATGCCGAGTTCCTGTAATTTCATTGGGACACGTTAATTCCGCGGGACGCGGTTCGTCTACGTATAAATGGGGCATGTAAATACGTCGATGGCTAGAGTGGCGGGTCATTTAAATTTCATAGACACTAGTAAAACGAGACTCGTTCCTGGTATAATATGACGAATAATAAAAGTGAATAAAAGAAAAAAGAAAAGCGAAGATAAATTTGACACCCGGCAATATTTTTTTTATTCGCAATATAATTGCCCGAAGTCATAAACCTTCACGATATTATATAATTAATAAAAGACACATTTGGTTGTCATGGTGACGTGTCTGTGATAATTGCACGGATGATAAGAGCGTTAAAACGTAAAAAAAAAAAAAACGCAAAAGCAAAAAGAAATTTGTATTCAATACCGCAAAAGGAGTACCGTCCGCTATAAAAGTTTAAATATTGATTCTCAGTAGCGTGGCCGGCAGCACGTTGCTTACGGTTGGTCGTAAAAGTGTCGTCGATCTATAAGGGGGACGCTCGTATAAGGTATTGCGATATTTGGTCTTGATAAAAGGAAAGTCAGAAATAGAAAAGAAAAAGCGTGAAAAAGAACATCGAAAAAAAAAACAGTTACCTACCCCAACCACTATATCTATATAGTAATAGTAGTCAGGGTTTGGAAGCGCGCAGCAGACATACAGCACGCATACGTAGAAGACTACCTTGAAAATTTTCCAGAAAATCTAACGGGTCGCCCTTTAGATAAAGTCTTATCTTTTGGAAGGGTCAGAGCAAAAGGGACAGTTTTGGTTATTCAAGGGTTGAAAAATGTGAAAAGGACCAGCGAATATTATATGGATAAGTAAACGATTCATATTATATAACGTATGTATAGTAACGGCTCGCACCAAGCAAATACGGTCGGGATTCATTATGCCCGGTACACACGCTTCATTTTTTGCCCCTTAACCGTGTTCAACCGGTTGGAATGTTTTAGTGGTCTATTTAATGGTTTCGTTGTTGTTTCGCGTTCTTGGTTTCTCTATTATTACTTCTTCTTTTACACTATTTAACTCCTCTTGGTTATGCTTGTGTTCTAGTACCCCCCCCCCCTTCACCCCTTTCTCCTTAAGCCTCAGGCTTATTGCGCGACAAAAACCCTTTCTATAGTTACACCAAAACTTTGGATACTTACTCATATTCCTGTGTACGCACCTTAAGGGACGTTGGGTATTAAGTTTTATACATATAAGTATATAGCTACACACGTTGAAGAAAAAAGACTCTGAGTAGGCCCTTAATCGCAGTAGCCTCTGAGTAAATTAAAGAGGGGATGCTGTGTTTATTTTGTCTTGAGGTTGTTTTAGTTCCGAGTCTGTCCTCTAAATTTGATTAGATCCACCCCTCGGCCAAGGGACCGGGTCAGAAATACCCGACCTACGTGCACCAAATAATTCTGTTTGACAAGACTAAAGGGAGGGTAGATGGGTTTTTTCTCAGAAGCTGTCTTTAAGAAGAGAACCCCCTAGGCCGTGAAAAAAAGCATACATTTAGGGTTGGCAACCCTTATGAAATTGTATGTAACGAGTTTATAGAAAAATTCGCTCCATGATAAATCGGTTATTCGATTTTATTGCCGAGGATCGTTCGGTACTCCTACCGATGTTCCTGAAGGTGTCTTACCTTTACCTAGACCCTAGAGCCCTCCCGAGGGGTTTAAAACTCTGAAAGGAATTCGACGCAATCTGCAAATGGAAGTAGTCCTTCAGGAACTTTGTTTTTTTTTCCTATTCAACAAACCAGAAGGTTCCTCCACGATTTTCCTGTCTAACAAGATTTCAGGATTTGTATTATAAAATTTCCAAAATTTTATAGTCTTTTTCAACATGGTCGTTAAAAGCAACATGAAATCAATAAAATTCAATTTAATTTTTTCAATTAAAAAAAATCCATTATATCGATAAGACAAGACAGATAAAAAAATACCTACTTTCCCACGAGTCGTACGATGCAATGAAAAATGTCAGAAATTCACGAAAATATTCGCTTGGCTTTAAACGACGCGTCGACGTTTCGTGTTCCTGAAGGATTTATCTCTTTGAGCGGAATTATTGGCAAAGTGAAACCAGCATCCTCTTGTTTCAGAATTCACGTAACGTTCTCCCCAAAATGCTTTACCCCCTTCGTTATCGACAAAATGTACTGTCACTCTGTCGGATATATTGTAATTTTCCGAATAATCTCAATGATATCCAAACTAACCGTTCTACTCGCAGCTATTTTCATAGTTCACGGGGTCGTCGATTTCTATTTGCACGAAATGCATGTAATTTCTGTGTTTCGTTACAATATGTGTTTGCACGTGGGTTCGCACTATATTCAACCGTCGTTACAGGAAATACATATTCCAGACTGTATAGTTGCCTATATGTATACCATATATATATACACATCCTCCAGCATATATATACATATATATATAGATCCAATGTTTACCTGAGCGTGTTGCGTGCACAGTGCTAATGCATAATGGAACAGTGGTAGAGCACCCTTGGTACTTTTGGGAAAGTTAAAAACCCTTACGGTCGAATCCCCATTTGTTAATACTTGATAAATGCTTACTTGACGAATTGCTAAGCGTCTCCTTGGAGTTTATGGTGCTTTTAGTACCACCCTATATTATACGTTTGGGACTCGTTAACCAACGGGTGTCCTTTTTTTTTTTTTTTAAGGAAATTACCATACAAACCAGCTCGGGTAAAACGCTCTCTCCCCTCCAAGCTTATTTTCTGATTGATCAAAGTGACTGGAAGGAACGCGAATATCTTCGGTGTTCGGTTTTACCTTAAAATTGATTTTGAATAAAAAAATTTCCTAGTTGATACCAAAACGTTACGTAGCTGGTATATGAGACGATATCTTCGAATCTTTACGATATCATTGCCACGTGTTAGGGATTGTATGGGATAGCAAGGTGGTGTAGTAAGTACCATTGAGCTATGGGGCTTATAGATATATGTATACTTGTGTACGTAATCTCTGAAAACGTATGGAGGTCATAGGTTAAGCAAGGGTCGAAGAAGCCAAACTAATTTATCCGCAGCCAAACGATTTCATTCTGACGAAGTCGACGGGCTACTGAATTTCAGTTAAACGGGCTCGTATTTCGCGAGGGACATAGGGTGGTCCAAGGGGTGGGTGTCGTTTAACGTTTCATTTATATGCAAATGCGGCTGCAAGAAGATATGACCCGAGTCTACGTTGGTGTGGGGTTGGATGGGTGGTGGGTGGGCAAGTATTAAGGGATGATCCGAAATAAGGCTCACATAATTGATAATGCGCATCGGCGATAGAAAAATTATCACTTGCTCTGCCGCACTGTGCAAATAATAATAATAGTTGCAAGGGGACGATACGTCTGCGTGCGAATACTCTCGAGCACGTAGAGATTCTCCATATGTTTCGAATGTTATAGGGGTCTGCTTTCCAAGGGTAGCATCGTACGATAAACTGCCTATTCTCAGCGGTACACGTAAATTGCATCGATCGAAGCGAGCAAAACAATGCCACACATAGGTAACCTATGACTTTTGCCCTTTTCGAATTGTATTAATGGATACCTGCCGTTTTTTTAAGTCAGATTAATCCAAAGTGCGTTTCAGTTGGATGACCTGGTATATTGTCTCGCTCCGATATCTTACTGACAGGATCATCAGCATCTCTGTATTGTCCGCGTATGATACAAGTAGGTATCGGGATATACCGGGTAACCTTGTATATTTGGAGATAATATAATCCGCATAACTGAACCGAGTTACGACGTTGACGATTCTCATGATAATTCAATTGCGTTCTCGGCACGTTGTCGGCGGTTTCGATCTGGCTGAGGTATCGAGGACGACTTTCCCGGGATAACGGAAGTCGCCGTTTTTGACTATCTCGGTAGGATCTCGAAGTAGGAATAACGTGTACCCTCGTCATCCCTCGGAAAGAAACAGGAGTGGGCGCGGAGACGTGTCCGAAATATTTTGGGGGTAAATTGCGGCTTCCTTTTTTCTGGAATATTATTGTAGTCGCAGTGCGTAAATAATGGATGAGCTTAAATTTCAGTTCTCTACGTGAAATGTATCCTGGTAAAAAAAAAAAAATACGCTTCTGTACGGGGATGAAAGCTCCGCTGTTGCTAGGCAACCTGTTGCCATGGTCGCCCATACCATCGGAACACTAGGATACGACGTTCCTCCATCTCCCCATTTCTACCCTCCTGTCTACCTAGGTACTACTAGGTAGGTACCTACCTTACCCACCCAGCTAGCACTACCCCCTTGGAATACAGGGGTGGGAATTGGTTGCTTTAGGATAATATAACCCACTTCCGTGAAATCGCAAATGGAAATGCGATAGAGAGAACGGGTACCACCCTTTGCATTCCATATACCGACGACATGGCACGGCAGGGGTTGGTAACTGGGGGTTGGTCATGGTATCGAGTATTGACCACTTCCTGTGGCCAAATCCAACGATCTTGCTCGGAACTACCGGTTTCGGGATACTTGAGGGAAACCGAGAATCAATATCTCTATTGAGTGGGAAGGAGGCTGTGCGGACCAGCCCTTAGAGGAGACAGAGAGCGGGGACCGGGTCTATACGTTATCTCGGCGTCATTTCGTCCTGGAAAATCCTCCCTTCGATTTCCACCATTATTTGCACGGATAATGTGTACTTAACGGGGATTATCCTAAGCCACCTTTGGAAATTAAACCGACACTTTTCACTTGGGGGAGGCAGATGAGCTGGCGGATGACAAAATTCCTATAGCAGGCTAAACCAATTCTTGTATCCCACCCCCGCGAAAATAAGACTCCCGATCGATAACCATCCTTTAACTTCCTCCGTACAAGAGTATGTGCCTACAGCCATAATTGCATCATTCAAAAAAATAAATTTGCTCATGACTTCAGCCATTTTGTCGATGAAAAAACAAATGGTCTTAAACCAAAATCAACATTTTTTTTTCCAAAAATCCAAATCCTGCCTTCATCCCTCTGCGACCATTATATCTTTTTTGTACAACTTGCTCCGCGCACCTACCAGCACATAGTTATATATCTACCCCTATGTAGCTACATATTGGAAGAACTCAAATTCCCACTGGGACTTTAAACGTGTCTACGTCTACTACCCTTTGATCGCAAAGAGTCACTTGACCGGAAAAAAGGGGTCCAAGTACTGCTCTCGATGATTTTTCAGGGCGAAAAGCTCTTACGTAATATCCACGTGTTCTTCAACACCCTACACACTTACTCTGCACTATACAGAACACCCTGTATATATCCTATATCTCATGGCTATATGAAATTAGCAGTATACTAGGCGAATAGAGGTAGCACCCTCTGGTGCGTCTGAACGCGCGGTCACCTTCTGGATGTGTGTTGCAAATTTATTGTCACCTGCCACCTATAAATTGCCATTAGGTCAACAAAATTTGCTTGCAGCCCTTAGCCAATATCTTCGCACCCTAATACAATAATGTTTATGACATTTTAGAATCTGATGCATTAATGAAATTCATCGCGCACGTCACAGTGTTAATTGACATTAACCGTATTAACGTATCTAAACTATATCGGATGTATACTTTGTACAACTCCAAAAAAAAATTTCGCAGGTCAAAATTTAGCGAAAAAAATAATTTATATAGTTCAAGGGTAGTTTCATCCTTTCCTCAATTACGTAATGTACCGATAACGTCTTAATCATTAAAAAGAAAATCTACGAATCTTCCAATAAATATTGCTACCCTTAGCGTTCGACCCGCGAGGCAAATTATGCTCTGCAATCAATGGTAGCACGTACTTTCAGGGGTTGTCCGAGTTATTTCCCTTACGTGAAAATGGAGGGTCGCGATGCGATAGTAATATGTACGATCGGTATAATTTACGATAAAACATGAAATTTACGTTCCCTACTATCATACCACAATCTTCTATTATCATCCCTTGTATACTTTCTACGAATTAACAAGAGTCGTTACGATCGACTAACCTTTATCTACACTTATCGATAAACTCGATTACCAGTGTATATAGTATATCTCTTTGAATTTCACCCATATAGTTATACCCACGTGAACTTACAAAGCTGCCAGAGAGCTTCATTATTTTCCGATGCTGCACATTCCAATGTAAGATCTTCCTGCCCACATATGTGTATATATGTATATATATATATATATACACCATATATATTCACATATGCACCCTTTATCTATGCGTATAACGGTCTCAGTATTCATATGCTTGCAAACACTTAGCAAAACTTCGTAATCGTATCACGTGCATTCGTCTGGACCCATAGAGGATTCTGTGAATACAAAAGCATCGAAAAGCTCAACATATTCGTATCACCGTATTGAAGTACCGTATCCATTTATATATTATTCACATATATACTAGGTATGCATATAAATAAGCTATCGGCCATTTCATTCTGGATGATCTATCTTTTCATCTATATCCAATATCTGTAGTATCTATCCAGTGTCTCGTCCTAAGATTGGCCAACAGCATATTGCCAGCGGGTCGTTGGAAACGCTCCATAAATTTGCAGAGTTCGTCATAGTGCTTGCTATCGGGTAAACATCTACCTGGAGACAAGTTTCTAATTAATTGTATGCCTTCAGGAAATTTGCAATTTATGCTTCATTCTGCTCAGCCCGTGAGCGTCACTCGATTCACACCTAATTATGGGAGCTAGTAACGTCGCGTAATCAAAGACTGTCTTATTATATATCTTTTCAATATTTTATTCTTCTCTACAAAAATATCCGGTTCGATGTGGATTTTAACGGAAATGAAATGGTAGAAATCATTTTATCCGAAACTACGGTCGACCGAAGCACATATCGAGGATTTCTCAGTTAATGTACTTCTTCTGAGAGGAGACGAATCCTGGCCATCTGTTTCATCCGGTAGAAATAACATTTATCTTGGTATGCAACGTATCTCGTCCTTCTCCCTACGTAGTCGTCCTTTATTCGGGGTGGGGTGGGGTGGGGGGGTTGGAAACGAGAAAGGGTTATCAGGACGAGATTAACAAAGTGTTGAGATAACTACCAGGTAACTATAGGACTTTATTGGTTAGAATATCCTTTATCAGTTGATAAGGATGTTACTGAAGGATGAAAGGACCGAGAAAGGGTTACCAACTGAAATCGTATATATTTTAACGATCATCTGGGTTTCATGAGAAATATATATATGTATATGGTATTATTTGAAGCTTGTAAAAATATTTTATATAGGGTCACTCGATTAATTTTATCAGGATTATTATTGTTATCCTTTGGTCCTGTGATATATTGAAAATATAAAAACTGCTTTTAATCCACGTGATTCGAGCCAAGTAGAAATTTTCTAAGGGCATGTGTAATTCATAAAAGTCCCAGCCTCTCGTGGTCCAGATGGATAATCTTGTATGTCGAATTGAGGTGGACACGTAACAATGACAATTTTCCACTCAAACTCGCTTACTCGTTACTTTAATTGTCAGAGAGCGAAGTAACGAGCTGAGGCAATGAAAAAGCGAAGCGGGAAGTCAGATAAAGTGGCGACTATGGGATTACCGAATAGAGCGAGGTGGAGGAGAATTAGAGGAAAACCATAGAAACTGGACTATATAACCAAGTCAGGCTAAATCTCATTACATTATCAGGTTTTAGCGTTATTGTAATACGCACGTAATCATCCTGGGGGCCATAATGGTATTCCGTATATACTATACCGTTTTAGATGAATTTCAAATAGACGAGATGAAAGTTTCATGGAGCTTTACGGACATTTTTTTTTTTTTTCGCAAAAGAAGTAAACTTGCAGGCAAAATGCAATTAGAGTTTGATTCGATTCTGAGCTAATTAAACAGCTTCTGACTCCTCCCCCATCCTCCTTAGGATGCTCCGGTGGGTTTTGTGAAAACAGTCTAGAAAATCTGACAAGCGTAGGATAAGCCCTTGAGATAAATGATCATGGTCGGTGCCCACTGGGTAAGTTCTTGGTTTTATTTTTTTTCTTATATTATTTTTCTTACCCCGCCTCTTTTTTATCTTTCGTAATAAAGCAACTTTGAACACGCTAATTGGCTTCCCTCTTTTCTTCTGTTTCTCTGATTGGAGTTTATTATGTGAATTGAATTCATCTTATTTATGTATTATGGCTCGATCGATCCATCTTACATAAATGGACCGGGAATTCAGCTCTGCTGGATGCTGCAAGAATTTTCGCCAATTTCGCTCAATAACTACTGACTCAGCGGCTGAATCGTTTCCAGGAATGAGGAATTGGTTAGATTAAAAATTCTTACTATTCGGTAATTCATTCTAATATTTACTATTTTCGAACTTAATATAAAATATCTCTAATATATTTTTCGAATTTCACAATAAGACAGTTGCGTGAAAATAATATATGGAACGAAGGTACAATACCGTATGTGTCTGCTCGTGAAGTGCGTATGTGGTTCTTACTTCTCAATTGATTTTCCAGACCGTAACACAGTCCATGATCCCACAGGCATGTAAATACAATTGCTTTATAAAAGCAGTTCAATTACCTGTATTTCGTGAGAAATTTTCTAAAACACGTAAAGCGAGTCGTAATGTAAAACGGAAATTGCCCTAGTTTTATTGACTTTGCGGAGTTGTCTCGCTTCCGGATGAACCACATTCTCCCTCTGGATCGTAATTACATTTCCTTCGGGAGTAAGAGAGAATATCGAGTGTATCAAATATAATGCCAATAAAAGAGAATGAGCTTGACGTGAAGTTTCAATTTTAAAAAATTCCTTATAGCTTGTCAGTATTATGACGCAGAGTGAAAAAAAAAGAAGGCCAAAAAATATACAAAATTTTCCTGATTTCACAAATGATTATTCCAGCTCCATGACTGCTTACAATTTGCATTTGTCTTCTTAAGAGTCTCAACCCTCCAACTCGAACTTCCAAGCCCCTGAGTTATTGTGTATTCCCTTGCTGTCGAAACAGTCTTAAAATTTCTCACGTAAATTCGCAATATCCATTATAATTGTCGCATTCGATTTTATTACTTGGGAGAAAGTGAAGGTATCAGGGGAAAAAAAAATCGGCGCCCAAATTATTCAACTTCGGCATAAACGTACTCGAAAATACCAGCACGTATTTCGCAACCCGTCAATTTCAGCTCGCTGCGTTCGTCAATTTTCGCACGACGTGCATTTGGCACATCCCTTCCGCCATCTTTTTTCAGCATGGACAGACTTTAATGAAAATCTATCCCGACGCGCTTTCCCGTGATAGCCACAGAATTTGTACGTCGATCACGAGGACACAGACGTGTCCATCACTGTACAATATTGCAGCAAACGCTATGACCTATTAAATAACAATGAGAATCCAGCCTATCACGCAATGGGACAAATAATATAATGATACTAATAGCCAAAGGTCTTTGACTAGGTAAAACTTAACAGTGGCGATTTCCCACGACGGAAGTCCGTCGGATTAACATTCTACAACTGTCACGACGTTAATCGTCAAAGTTTTCGGCGACGAGGGAGATAAGATGCTGGTAAGCTGCGCCATCTACTCGCTACGAAAATTTCTGACCAAGACGTACCGCTCACCATCTTAGAATTACCGAATTCACCTAAACTCCCTAAGCTCCGATTACAAATGACTATGTCCCAAAGTCATTCGTAAACCCTTTGGCACAAGATCCATGTCATAGATAATATATGATATATCGAAAATATCTCGAAATGCCATAACTGCTATTCGCGATGCCGATTGGCCGTCGCTATCGTCATTCAATGCGTGCGAATTAGCCGCTTTTCGAAAAAAATTCAGAATTACTTAAAATGTTTAAAGAAATGGAAAATTTTATAATTTTTTATATTAATCTCTGTCTCGATAGATGCAATAGACACCTAGCGAGTCAAATTTAAGACACGAATACCAACTGTGGATTGATAAAACTTCAAGTCTATTCAATAATGAATTTCAATTTATTACAAAACTTTTATTAATTTTTCGAAAACCGATACTGCCATAGGTAGCAATGTACGAGAATTGCACGGAACTTCCCTTATTATTTTCCCCTACAACTTTTTGCCTTATCTCTGCCCTCTAAGATAATCGAACACAAAACGACGATTTCCCGTCGTCGAAGAACCGGTCCATGGATACTCTTATTGGATTTCGCTCGAATTTTATCCTCCCTCTACCCTAATCTGTAACTCTTGCTTCGAGGAATAGTATCGCTATCGTTCGGCAAAATTGAATTTCCTAAAAAAAAGCATCCTTTTTCTCGCTATCATTTATGACGCCGTATCCCATTGTCCAACGTGCCTTCTGCTCCCGACAGCATCCACAGAGAAATTTAATAGCAGAGATGTAAGAAAAAAGTAAACTACAGAGACAATTAAATAATACTACAGAATTACGCAAATTTTAATTACGTAGTGTAATTTCGATTAAATAATTATCTCATCAATGCTAATTACTCGAGGACACGTGAACAAGAGAATCACGTTGTCCTTAATCAGTATGTATACATATATATAATTTAACCTATAAATTTTGCTTTGTTTTATATGAACAAAAAATGAAAATCAATAAGGACGGACGTTGGGACGCTGCGGTTTGGTCCATTGGATACGTGAGACGCGAAGATCGTAAAAGGGCGGACATGGCGTATGTGAGTTTTGGGAGGGAAGGGATGGCCGGTCGTGATCGAGCGACAGAATGACAAATTGATAAATAGAGGGCGAAGACAGAAAGTAATATGGTGCCGTGTGTCGCAAATGTATCTCAAACTACTATTACTATATATTAGGAACGTTAAATAATTCGAGGTGTGATTCGCGAGATGGTAAATTCTGGCGATTCAATTCAGCCCTTAAATGAGTTCTCGGGAGTTTTCATAAGGGTGAAAGTGTCACGAGAATACACGCGCGTAAGTTGATACGTCGATATTTTGCCAGGAGTGCTTTTTCAGATGAACCCCATTTACAGCAAGAAACATTATCGAATATATTCATGCAGAACTTATTCGCCCTACATCCTTTTCATGACAACCCTTGAATATTCAGTTACAAAAAATAACTAAATATCAATTTATGAATTGATCTACTACCCTTGTAACTTTTATCATTACGTAACTTAAAATACACCATATATATATAATCTCGAGCTACTCTTAGTTACTTTTCCCTAAGGACTTTTTTAAGGGTGTCCTCTTCATATTCTCGAGATTTTCAACGTACTGTATCACAGGATACAATGTTATATTATAGCAACCCTTAAGCATACGCTTGTGTAAATCTGACCTCGTGATAATGCAATCTTCCTGAGAATGTAAGAGCATTGTTGCTTGTACAGATTGGCAAAGAGAGAGACAGAGAGAGAGAGAGAGAGAGAGAGAGAGAGAGAGAGAGAGAGATGGAGGGGGTGTCAAGAATAAATGTATAGTGTGTGTACGTATACAGATGTTACTCAAACGGCAGGGATGGTGTGCTACAGGGGAAGCTTATAGAGGGTGGCACCCATTGTCCCCAGGGTAGAAGGATGCCCGGGCCTGCGTTTGGCCTAACTAAATTTAGAGGTGCGACCTCAGATCATTGCTTCTGTTGTCGCTACAACCACCGTATATACTTTTTCAGGATGATTTTTCATAATGATTTTTTGTCATGATTTGAGGCACCAAGGAAGATCAAGAGGAGGAAAGATAATTTCCGTAAATGGGATTGTGGTAAGACGGTGTGACAATTACGTCAGGATAAAATTAATGATGCGGTAAAAAAAAAAAATTCGCCCTTTTACAGGAGTCTTTTGCTTTTCTTTTTGTCTTTCTTGAAAAGATAAAGCAATCGCGTGGATCTAAGTTATGGTGCGTACGAATCATAAATGCTGTTGCGATTTCACTCGCGCCAAATATTACTGAAATGTATGACGAACTATAGAACTCAGTTGCATGCGAAAAGAACTCCCATTTATTTGTGATCTGCTGGAAGTTGATCCGCCAACTTCACGCGCATAGACGCTCGCGTGCGAGCTGAATTTTATTTTTCAAGTCATTTGTCAATAGTCAAATATACATCAGGTGTGCCGAAAGACAAGCAAAACAGAGCGTGACACGTGGGAGGAAAGCAAGATAAGAGGGATGCTCTGAGATAGTAAAGCGAAAGGGTTGGCGGGGGTGGATTTTGATTTAGAATCCACTCAACGGAATCCCGCAACGGTACGTGTTTTCTTTCTTTCATTTTATCATCCAAGAAATTGAGGGTGGGAGTCTTAACACGTTGATTGTCATGGTAAGGGGGATGAAGTATCTTCCCCAAGGGAATATTCGAGACGTCGATAATACAACGGGTGGAAAATTTATTCGAGACAATTCTACTACTCGGTGTTACTATTTTTATTAAAGTTTTACTTGCTCGTTTTAATAATTATTTACGCGAAGGGTTATCTGAGGGATGATTTATCGAAGGTTTAAATTTTTCAATTCCAAACCTACGGTAATGTTTATTCGAAGATTTTGCATCCTGTCGGTATATGTATATGACTTTATGGTGTTATTTTGTACACCCGGTTTGTAAGCGTATCTATTTTGCGGTTTGGTATCGACCTCTTTAATATATTCTGCATCCCTCTAGAAGCTGGGCATCTACTTTGTGCTGGACCTTTAGGGGTTGTATACACTGTGGTTGCTAAGCTGCCTGCACCTCTGACCAAAGTTGACCTCTTGCTGAAACCTCGACCTAGCGATTAGCGTCTCTTAGTGCATTCTCATGTTGCAATCTACTATGGGAATCGCTTGGTATGCTGATGAATTAGCAAGAGGAGGTCTTGAATCATAATTGATAAAGGACAAAAATTTGCCTTTTGCTACAATTATACGTATGTGTATATGTATATACATTTTTTAAATTTTTACTTAATGCAAGTAATAAGTTTTTGAAAATGCAATTGAAATTTCCCAAGGAGTCTATAAGATGCCTAAAGACTCCTATACTAATTTTTTATTTCATTAAAATAATTTTTCTTTCATTTTAGATCCACATTACGAACAATCCATATTCCAAAACTATATTCCTTAATGCAATTTTTTTTTCAAGTGTATTTTTACTAAAATTTTTTGTAACGAAGGGGGCTATGTATGTTATGTCGACAAATTAATTTCTGATTTGATGAAAACAAATATTGTTCTCGTTAGAATTTAGTCGTAAAAATATTTTGGACAAATCAGTAAATATTTTATGTCGCGGTGTGGTAGAAAGTTTTTTTGGAAATTTCTTCGGAATTCCCTGGAAGTATCTTTAGCTTCGTAATTTCCTGCATGTCTTCAAGATTCCATCGATAATAAAGGGGATATCATTGAGTTAACCGTGTGCACATACACTTCGCCCGGAGTTGGATACGATGGAATGTTTTTGATGTAAGAGGCAAGATCCAGCCTGAATTGCAGGATGCAGCATCATAAGCAGATTGCATGGACCGCTTCACTGGTCAAATCAATTATCGACTCTCTGTTATCGCCACCTCGTAGAATCTTACTTGGTGAAAGTTTCAAGCTGCTGTCTATTCGTGACGCAAATGCCTCATTAGGTCTTACTTAAGTTTTTACTTCCTTTCTATTATCGTGAAAATAGACGAGATAGATATCTGGTATTTTCATGCGACGTATTTTTCCGACTAATTGCTCATAATCGTTTTTCTTTTACCGACACTTACAAATTATTTCATTACGCCCTAGGCACTTTTCTATGCAATAAATATCCTTCAATGCGTAAGATAATTTATTGGGAGATGTTAATTAATACCTACTATTAATAAAGAACAATTCCTTATGGAGTATCGTTGACTGAAGATATAGAGATGGAGGTATCTTACCCCCATATGGTGTCACGTAAACTTGCGCTTCGTAGATACCCGCACATGAAGTTACCGACCGAGCCATCAACGTTACTAATGCACCGAAAGATGGTACTGCCCACTGAACGAAATGCCTATGTTACTTTTGGGTTAATTAGTACGAAAGTGGTAAATAACAGTTCCGGACTCCCCGGATAGGTTTTAACAATAGTTCTGCTACGCAACATCGGTAAAATATCTATTAAGTATACTGGTGGCATCATACACATCATACACTTGATTTGTCATATTAAACTTACCGAGCTTACACTGTGCGCTCGAATTTAGGATTGAAAAGAAAAAGTATTTAGGCTATATCCGATGAGCTTCCTCGTTCTAAGTGTTGGTTTGGGAACCAGCGATAAGTGGGAGAGAACAACCTCTACCTGCCAAGCTAAACGTTCGTGATTGCGGTCAGCTCGGCTACGACGGGATCTGCATTATCGACGGAGGCGATGATCACGAAATCCTACTCCCGGACTCGCCGCTACGATTTAGCGCCATGCTTTTGGTATCGCCTAAAACCGGAGCGTTGTGCATCTCCCCACTCATCTCTGTTGAGACGAAGCACAGTCCGAAGCCCGTGGATATAGTAATAATAATACATGGTACAGTATATCTTAAGATCGTGCTTAAAACGAAGAAGTGACTCTGAATACGGGCCCTAGTCTATTTCTCTTCCGCCAACAGTAAACCATAATATACCTACAGACGTTACAGATAATCGAAAATAAAGAATAGTGCGGTACTTACAGCGTGGACGTTCTTCCTTATCGATAGAATCTTCGTAGCTGGTTTCCTCCTCATCAGTGTTTACTCTGCACCAGCCTGCAACGATGAAAACAAGTAAGATACGATAAATTAATGACATTCACGACAAACTAAATTACGCCACACCAGAACTTCGATCCTAACCTTTCCTGAAGAATCGTCCTAGACTCGACGTGCCTCTTTTTCTCTTCTTCAATCTACGTCGCTCCTTCCTTTCGATACTACAGACATCCTCCTCCATATCCAGCGCGGATGAACTCTTGGTAAACGAACAAAAAATTCAAAAAATTCTTTAAGATCCTATGCCACCGTACCACGGAAACAAAAGAATTATTTATAAAAAGCACCGTAGTTCAAAACGTCGCAAGGACGTCGCCATATTAAAATTCACCAGGTTTTTGTCACGTAGCCGACTATAATACGTCACAGGATGAATACGAACGATCGATGATTTATGTACAGTCTCCATAAAAATCGAGACATTGCACCCCGTCTTTGTTGTAGATATCAATTGCATTAATAAGCCCTGGCCGATTGTCCTTTACAAATTATGCTCCATTGCATGAATCGAATATATAAAGATGACGATGTGTTCTATTTATAAAATCTAAGGGTCCGAAGTCAAATATTAAAAGTGCATTTATCATATATCAGTCTGACGTTACAGCCAGTCTAGTTATTCCCATATTCTTTTGCTCCCCTTTAAAAATAGAACCTCTCAGCCATGCCTAGAGAGAACTCACGATTTTACGACACCGCGCGAATGCCCGTGTCATTGACGACTCAAGACAGCAGAAAGATTTACTCGTTTCAAACGAAACCTATCGTACGTGCCAATACAAATATTTTTCATTCGCTAAGCAGCAACTTTGACAATGAACTAGCCATTAGGTATATAACACATGCAGATTCATTCAGTACAAGTGCACCGACTGAATTTCATTCCATCATAAATATTGTATGAGCACCTTAACCTCGATCAGTGCGTTCGTTGTGGACCACCCTATATACATATTGTAAAACAACACTCTTTATCCAGATCAAACTTATCGTTACGCGCCAATTTTTTGTTTTTATGCACAACCATGAAAATACTTTCTAAATTTTATCTTATCAATTGGAATTAACGATAGATACCATATCTTCCCACATTTTTTCTTCTCACTTCGAACGAATCGACCCGTTACGTCTTTTTAATCCTTGTTCGGCGGTATCCGGCTGTAAACTAAAAACAGTGAAACCCGCTTCGGCAGACGGTAGCCTCTTAAGCTACCCGAGAAAGAATTCCATTACTTGTTATCCCGCCCTAACGTGCTCCTCTCATAACTTAACCTCTTTCCCAACGGCAGTGTGTATCACAATTGGGATTATTTTTAGGATGAGGTTTATATTACGCGTATATTACGGGCCTCATGATTTCTAGTGGTGTCTGTTTTCTTAGGTAGGCACGGCTGACAGGCGATGAGTATTCCGGCGCATCTGGTTGCATCGGGATCAACAGAACTTGTAACAGTCAATCTGGTGCATTTGGTACAAGGGGGGTTAATTTGGAAAATCGCATGCGCCGTATTTCCCGCGGTTATATTCGAACTCTTGTTATGTTTACAGTCTGTCAGTTTTGACAGCTAGATGTACGAATAAATTAAACGGCATAGTATGTACACACGTAGACCTAAGGTCTATTGATTTTTGATCCATACAAATTTGGCATATCGGTTGACCTAGAATTTTGGAAAATTTATCCAGAAGTCCTGACTAGATTGCAAATGGCAATTGCGTAATTGTGCTTTAAGGAACTTTTTTTATCACTCTCTTATCACTGTATCTTGGACACAGGTATTAAGCACACTAACAATAACCCACCATGTATTTCACTGGTCGACACAATCGGATCCGAGAAGTTGGAAATTTTAAAAATTT
Organism: Cephus cinctus; assembly: GCF_000341935.2. Lineage (NCBI taxonomy): Eukaryota > Metazoa > Arthropoda > Insecta > Hymenoptera > Cephidae > Cephus > Cephus cinctus. The sequence continues at coordinate 120,429 of NW_014334458.1, read as the reverse complement.
CAAGCGGAGCGAACGAATTCTCGCGAAAATATTTCTCAAGCAGCAGCGGCACTTGGCAAACTGTGCGCTGAGCGACGCATAACTCATTCGCGAATCTCCGCGATTGTGTCGTGGGATGACCAGGGCTATTCGCGGGTCACGCCGGTGTCCGGTGGCGGCTTAGAGATTTTTGGCAAATTGCCAGAAACGCCCGCGCTTGTTTTTTTTTTTTTTTTTTTTTTTTTTTTTTTTTTTTTTTTTTTTTTTTTTTTTTTTTTTTTTTTCTTTTTCTAACTTGAAGTATGTTGAGAGGACAAGAAGAGGATTCGAGGAGTGTTGCGTAATAAAAAATGAATTATCGGTGCGTACGTAGGACAGTGCTTGGCAAGTATCCTCGGTTCAATCATGCCGACCTTCCGTTGACCCAGGTCCACCTAACGATGACTCGATCGGTATGAATTATCATTGAGATTACTTTAATCGTCACGGCCAACCTGAGACTGTCAAAGGCGTGAGAACACGGGGTGTTAGATGTCGAGCAGTTTAAAGTGCTGTTGCCAAGTAATAAGTAACTGTAGTTGCCTTGTTGCTGTTTTACCTGGGCTCCATTTCCAGATAGTAACTGTCGTCGAGCAATCATCTGTTAGCCTACAAGGAAGGCGTTTAATACTCTTTAGAGAACGACTCTTTGCTCTCCTCGTGGTTTACGAGGCGCAAGAAAGTCTGCACAGTTAGCCAGCTCGAGCCAGTCTTCGCGGGCTACTGAGAAATTTATATGGCAGATCGCAATTGCACCACCCCGCTGTCCCATCGGATGCTGGGCTAATTGAACCACCGGGTAGAGCGAACCTTAGCGACCTGAAGATTGCGCCTTTCAGTTGGTTCGGAAAGGACGATAACATTTTTCAAATCATTTTCATTCAACGATCACGATTACTGTATATATGGATTTATCGGACGTCTTAGGGCGAACGAAGTATAGGATAGTTTAGAAATAAAATATTTTTTGTTTTCCTTTTTTTGCTAGGGGGGCACGAGACTGCCATTAAAAAATATTATACAACTGTTACCTAGTGAAGTAGACGTCGTGCCAGATCAAGGGAACTTGGTCTGGGTCAGTTGTTAAATATTTAGGAGGTTCAGCCCGGGGTTAGTTGTAAGGTCTCGCCTTGACAATGGCTTTAGATCGCTTCGGCGTGCCTTGTAGAACGAGAGTTTACAATGACGGAGTATAGCTGGAGAATTGTGGATCGGTGGCTGGAAGAGGATCCTATATTTTTTAAGTGACACCGCGTCCCAACCGTTCTCCTTTTCTTTCTGCTTCTTTTAACCAAACTACCCGAAAATCCCCGGATCATTCTCTTTATCAATTCTTTCGGCGCGGTGAAGATCGTGAAGTTTTGAAAAATTCATTATTTCCAATACAACTTCAGGGAATAGATATGTCCCAGCGCCGTAGGTGGTAGCGAAGCATAATGGAATATCCTGGCTCGTGTCGCCAAAGACGACTTCGGCCAATGGAACGAGGCGGCTGATCTCAGCAATTCTGTGCTATTCAGACACTGGAAGGAAAGGGCAAGCAGCTGTGTCAGCCGAATGAGATGCAAGATGAGATTAAAAAATCGAAGAGAGGTATAATTTTGACAATGACTGTATTTGCACTGGCACCGACCGTGTTAACTGGTTTGGCAGAAAGCTATCAAAGTAATTAATTCTTAATTATTAATTACAGACGTCCTTCGTTGATTTCGTCGACGGCTGCGAGCAAACGAAAAATAATAACGACCCGAGCATGAGCCGTAACCTCGGAAAAGTCAGATTGTTAAAGAAACACATTGAGCTATGTCAAAAGGAAGATACTAACGAGTAGTCACGGAGTAAATGAGTGCTGGCTTCAGTTAAATTAATTACGCCGATGGTAATTACACTTAGCAGCTGAGAGCTACGTGCATCCTGCGTTAAACGGTGCCAGGCGCTTCTTCTGCAACCCTCCCGGCGCGGCCCTGGATCGTTAGCGTCCAAGCCATTGACTGTCTATACGACATATGTACGCATACCTATGTGCGAACCCAGCCGTTGGACATTTGATAGAAAAGTTCATGTTTCCCAGAAAGTAAGTACCAACGTAATAATTGCACGGTGAAGTAAAATTGTGAATTTATGGGACAACAAAGATTTTTTTCTAACAAATATTCTCTCTTCGGGTAGATAAAATTAAAAGGTGATCTATACCTTCTACCATACGTAACAGGATGTTACAGTCTCTCCCTGCTCCCCTTTTCACCCCGGGGTCCATCACTTCGAACAAAGTGAACTGGCATCATGGACCGCACACGGTGAACTGGCAACAATAGTAATTCTCGCGGCGAGTTACACGGAGGTACAGAGGTAGGTACACAATGTTGCCTCTCGAAGGGGAATGGCGGACATTGGCTGGTCGTTTCCCAAGCCGTGCCCTCGAGGGACTTGGCGAAGAGTCAGTGATGAAGGCTGGACAAGGGAGGTAGACGGGAGGTGGAAGAACGAAGACACGACACGATCGGATATCTCGGTAGGACGGGAAAGGACTTGGAAGGAAGATGGAGTAAAGAGGAGTGGACTGGTCTGGGGACTGTTTGTCGGACATACCTGGGGGCCGCCACCCTGGCGTCTAATTGCGTGTAATGCACTCTGGCTTCCCTGGCAGTAGTTGCCGCCAGAAGAGGACGGCGAAAAACTCGGGTCGCGCACCGGCAAAACCCGCGATCAGGGGACGCCGTGTTATGTCCGGCACGCTCGGACCCACACGACGTCGACGTGGCCGATCTTCTCGATCCTCCCGATACTTTGACGAATGCTACCACTTTGGATGAAGACGTGTTCCCCGTTGGTAGCTCCTCGCGATACTCGTCGCTACGGTCCGAAATAGCACTTCGCCATATGGGATTTTTATTCGAACGTTCTAGAACGTACTGGTCATTTTTGCGATGGGGCTTTATGACCAAACCGGAAAGTGGTCATTTTTTTAGTGGATTATAATACAGTAGTGGGGCTTCTAGAATCGGATTGAATGTTGAGCTTTTATTAATATTGTTTCTATGACTGTTTTTGTGAATTTTCATAAAAGCGAAATGAAATACCTGAAGGTGAGTTCGTCGGGTATTCGATGAGGTGGAACGACAGGTCGAGCATTTAACGTGGCCAGGATCTGTCGTTAGGAATTTTTTGTCGCGCCTGGTTATTATGAATAATGATTTATGCCTTGTCTCTCGTGTTCGAGGGACAGAAGAAGGAGTTAATGACGGTCGCGTGTTGTAATGCCTGCCATTATCTACAAACCTTACCGCCTAACAAGCTACCTGCTAATGACACACGACTCGCACATGATCACATGCGTGATCTTATTTAGTCACAATTTTTGTCATTCTATCCACGAATTTGGTCATTTTAAACCAATGTTACACATTGAACAAAGTCCGTGAAAATTGGATTTACGGACGTTTGAAAAGATTTTCAAAAAAAAAAAATTGTATAAGAATCAACCTGTTTGAGAAGAAAAAAATCTAATTCATGAAAAAAAACCATTGTCCGAGGGATAAGAATGTGTTCTAATTATAACATACGGAAGTATCGTTTAAGAATTTTCAAAAAGCAACGGTGTCTTCATTCGACCTGTTTTCCAAAAGGGGTGAATTGGTCATGGCCTTCTCAAAGAAAAACTAACCCTAAAAAAAACTTTGCCGAAACCAACCGGAAATACCAGCATCCGCGGAGGCTATCGCTGGACAATGGCATTGTTCCAGCAAAAGGTGGATTTCTCTTAATGGAGGGCTCTCGAAGGGCTGGATGAAGGAACAAAAATCGGCTCCGGTAGCCGACCTGACTGGGGTCCATTCAGAGATCAGTATCCACTATCTCCACGTTATATTACTTATTGGAAATACTACGTTGGAATTCGATTGATACGTTCGGGATATTCATAACGAAGAATCGTAGATACACCTGCGGGATGAATCGTGGTGAAACTTTATGAATGAGTCTGAGCCGTCCTAAGGGGATGTTTGGAAAAAGACAATCCTTCCGGGAAGAGGATCCAATCCGTCTCATTGACTAACAAACAGATCCCTGTTAAAGTTGGAAAGATTTTAATTATCATGATTATCGATGGCATAAAAAGCCATAAGACCCAATATCCGGTCTGAATACATATTACATATAACAAAAATCTACATCTACAGCATCTTCCAGATAACTTTGTTCCAGGAGATACGCCATATGTACAAGACGCCATTGTCAGACCATTTCCTCCAGATCTCGTGGTTATGCTCTTTTCATAACCCAGACTCACTGATAACTCCATAGCAGGTATTGCCATCGGTACCTGAGACACCCGGCTGGGTTTTGACGTTTTTGTCCGTGACAGTCGTAAACCAATAATAGAGAGGAGACCGCCTTCGTCCTTAGCTCGGTGGTTCCGCGCCATCCCACTTTCCAAGCCTTTTTCAGGGCTTTATTCTCATTTCATAAGCGGCTCCTTTATACGCCATGTTACTTATCTCAAAGCATTAACCAGCTCATCTCTTTCGGCGTTTACGACGCGGCACGCGGAGATGCCTCCCACAGTCACAGCCGTGGGAGATCGTTCGCAGTCGAGTTTAACATTCGTTTTAATAGTCGTCATTTGGGAATAACCTAGAAAGAAAAATTAACCCAGGACACGTCAGGTAATCGATGGTCGGACGGTGGCTGGAGCAAAAATATGATTGAACGTTAAAAATAAGGAATAAACAAATACTTGATCTCGGTGTCGATCCACTGATTATTTTGACAATACAGTTTATTGATCCGCCAGAAGAGTCATCGGCGTTCCGATTGGCTAGAGGAGCTATCTGGGTCATCCGGAGGAGGTCGGATCGCTTCGAGTTCGTCGAGTTGAGCAACCGGCGTCCGATGCTTCCCCGAATTAATGCCTATTACAGCACAGGGACAATCGCTCGAGCGGCAGAAGACAAGTAGGCGGCGAGTCGCACAAAAGGAACTCTGCAAAAGTCAATCAGTAGCGGAGCAATTACGCGGCCGAGCGAACGCTCTCGAGCGTGGGTACGTCCTATCCGCGGGTGGCAAGGATCCTAGTACACCCGGAGGAGATGAAAGGAGGTGAAGTTAGTCGAAGGAGCCGCGGATGACGAGGACAGGGACGAGGGAGAAGGTTTACGAGCCGCGAGATGACAGGGCACGCGATGCGAGAGTCGCCACTTCCGCTACTCCTTTCTACATTGTCCCTTTTGGCAGGAGTTGGCTCTGCTATCTGTTACGGAGTCGCTAGAAAAAATTGATCTGAATTTCCAAAAAAAATTTACTCATAAAATATTCGGGATCGTAAAAAAATATATATATACAAAATCATACGATTTTACCGAAAATTGATTTTTTATTGATTTAAAAAAAATTTTATACATGATCGGATTTCATCGTAACTCAAAGCCATCTCTAAGCGCTTAACGTTGTACATGCAGGATACTAGTTGCTGGCTGCTGGCAATTACATCGGGGCCAGTCTCAGAAAAACTATTTGTAGATCGGTTGCCAATTACATCGGAAGAGACGAAGGTTGGTCTCCAATTTGCCGTAAACTCAGGAGCAAAGGGCGGATGTCACCGAAAAGGTGTGGCGAGGGATTCTTATTGGAAATTGTGTTACTAGGAAAAGAGAAAAAAATTGTCTCTTGTTTTACACGTATATCCATGGTATAACGTGCCTTATAGGCCATAAGACATATTTACATAGACAGATGTAGCGAGGACCCTTTTTAACGAGAGTCTATTTATTGTTTTACTCCGTAAGAAACGCTCTGGTACATAATGCATGGGGTCGTACAGAATAGAATCGTCTGGTCATCATAGAAATAGAATTTTCTATAGACAAATATATACTGCGATAACAAATAGACTTATGGATTATTTATATATATATATGTCGGAATGATATAAAGGGTGTATCGATATCAAGCGTTGTCAGTAAAATGCAAAAGGTGCGAACGCAGTTAAACGGCACATGCACCGTGGCACGAAAGGCGTAATGCAGAGAGCGGCGTCTGGTGACGTAGTCCGGGGCTTCCTCTTTGGCCAGACTTCCTGTCGGAAACAATCGTCGCGATTCATGCAAGGTGCTCATTCACATTACGAGCGTCTTTTACACCCAAGGACGCCGACGGATTTTTTTTTGGCATTCGCAATGCAGCGCATAGTGGCGCAACCTGTCAATGACATTAGAACTGCCGAATTGAGGTTACAGGTAACCTTACAGGTAACGATACGATTACAGGTAAAATGGAAAATAAAGGTGGGTATATAATAATACATCACTGTACTATATTAAATTACTATATTATATCAAAATGTTATTCATTGTCGAAAATGAGAAAAAATTTTTTTTTAAATAAATCACGTACGAGTCGCTATAAGATACCGTCGTATGTGAATATGTGCATCACAGTACATTCGCGTCGATGACGTAGTCCATTGCGAATGCACGTTTCAACTCCGACAAGTGATTTCACGTGCACGCATTAATCTCGCGCGTCAATGAATGAAATGGCGAAGAATGTCATTGAGAACCTTCGGACAATGAAATGTCTCTTGGGTCGGAGACACGTACCTGATAATGCGTGAACGTAGCTGACTGCACGCGTGATCAACCAGCATGATTTAGGGAATTCAAAGAGAGAACTATCCTCGTACAGTACAGTGTTAAGCGGGGATGCGATTTTTATAAAAAAAAAAAAAAAAAAAAAAAAAAAAAAAAAAAAAAAAAAAAAAAAAAAAAATAAAAAAAATAAATAAATACGATAACTAACGAATGTGATTGAATCACATCGGCGATCGATCAGAAATGAATATTTGGCAATCATCACCTCAGGGTGATGGACGTTATGGAAGACGATTATACCAAAGGATACTTTCTATCTGTCATACTTGCGTAAGCGTGAGTACGAGTATTTCCAAAAAAAGGAGTTACCGCAAGAAACGAAACGTGCAAGAGTAGGAGCGAAGGAGAGTGACGGGTACAGTGTCCTCCCTCTGCCGCGAGGAAGGGTGGATGGCGAGGACGGGAGGGAATGGAGGAATACCGAAAGAAAGTTAACTGTGGGACAATAGAGACGAGCGCGAACGTACACAATGCCGAAAACTGCGACATCTACGCCAGCTCATCGACATCCGGAGGAAGGCGCCTCGGCCATGCATATTAATTGCGCTGTTTATCAATGCTAATGGATTCTTCTAATTAACCAGGCGAGGCAGTAAAAAGGCATGGCGTTAGCGCCCTGAAGATTCCCAAGTTTTCACGTATGTGCATACACGCTCAGCACTCTGGCCATGGAGTGTATCGATTCATCCGTCAATTTATACGTACCTGGTGGAGTCGATAGACGCCGGACGTTCGCTTTGGGAATCATCGAGGACCCGAGTGTCGACCTGGGACCCCTTGGTGTTGCTTCTACGAAATCGAATCGAACGGCGCTTAAACTACACAGCGGGTGGACGGAACGATCTTGGTTGGTACCTTTCGGTTTTATCTGCTACGAAAAATACTGGATGCGCGTCTTGACAGAAGATGAGGAAGATGCAGGAAGACTGTCCGACGTGAGGTGGTTCCGCGAACTGACAGACCTAGACAATACGAAGTGGATTGTCCGAGTGTCAAATGCGACTATGACATACAAAAGGGATGATAGTAGATCCCTTTAAGCTCTTTGAGAATCCGTATGAAGATCTATATTTTTTTTTGGTTTTTTTCCTCACCAGATCGAACGATGAAGAACAGCGATCGTTGTTGAATGAATTTATTTAGCATTTTCGATATCGTGACATTTTTATTGTACAAATAAATGTTTTTTAAATTCTTTTTTGCTTTAATATTACCGAGATTAATTGCTGTGTCTACGAGTAGTATACAAGGTGGACGCCTGAGCTGATGGACGCGATGACTTCTGGTTGCAGAGGAGGGCACATGTATCCCTTCCATCTTCCTCGGGTTCGTTAGGTGGTCAAGGTAGTGGGGGAATGCGGGAAGAGAGGGGATTGGAAGAAGCGTCGGAGGGGTAGATGAGAAGAATATCTTGCGGTGTTGGTACTAGAAAAAATTTTTTCAACAAAATCATCCATTCGCTCTCCCACTTCGTAAGACATGTTGTATATACCGATTGTACCGGGTGTACAATTTTTGTATTAAATTTAACAACGATGCTGTAAGCATAAACGTGTGTTACAACGTCATGAAGAAATTTGAAGATTTAATTCACGTGCGGTGAGACGTTACCGTGTAACGAGATCCACTGCGAAATGAAGACAAACGACTATTTGAAAGAAGCAGAGTAAGGAGATCTTGGTAGACAGTGGGGTTTCGGTCCACGAGGAAGATCACTAGAATATAGTACGATCTTCCAGCAAAAGGGGCCCACGTTCTCTGAAGTCAAGAACGCTTTGTCTCAGAGACGCCTCCTATACACGAGAGCACCTTCCGCCAGCTGTTATGATCGTCCAGGTTCCGCGAATCGCTGGATCACGATCAATGGATCTTTGCCTATCCAGTCAGCCAGTCGATCAGTGGAGATTCCGTTATATAATTTAATAGAAAATATCGATCCTAGGTACATTCGCGTGTGAAGCCTTACACGCGTACACGAGTATATTAATAAAAATTAATGTAATATTTTAATTGAAAAATTGAAAAAAAAGAATATATTTCAAATAATTCATCAAAATCTGCCGGAACATAATGGTAAAACAAAAATCATGGGTCGGCCTTTATATCGATGTAACAAGATGGCCGCCGCCACTAATGGAATCCAGGCTCGCGGTTCACGGTGTAATTTGAATTCCTTACAAACGTACACCTTCACTTTTCTACAGGATGGACGAAGAAGCTTACACACACAGAAGTTGGATCGGTAGAGTGTTGCGCGGCGCTTATTGATTGACGTCCTGTCAGCTCTAATAACCATAGGGGTACCAAAATGGCGGCTGGGCCCAACCTCGGTCCCACTCCAAGGCTCCGTAGCACGAAATGGCCGCGGTATATATCCAAGTCTGTTTCTTTACTTCTCTCTCTGTTCCCATTATCTTCTTTAATTCTCTCTTACTTTCCTTGCCTCTCATAGCGCCTTCCTCTCTTGAGCGCACGCGCGCGCGCGCCTCCCGTCGGACTTGCAAATCATCGCAATGTCAGCCGATCGAACCGATTCGCCTGGGGAGCAGAACGGCCGGAGATCCGTACAGTAGCAGCAACCGAACGCCAAGATCTTCAATAGCGACTACCGACGACCGCCTGATGAACGGATTGACGAATGGACGGTCAGGGTGCGGGTCGATGCCCGGCGAAGGCCGCTAACAATGCCTAATCTTTTCCAGGAAGCTGACACAACTCGCCGCTCTGGTACCGAAGTGCCGAGTCGCCTTCGAGGATCGAAAGGTGCGTCGCGCCCGATTTCAACGAGTTTCTAAGACGCTCATTACGCATTATCGATGGAACCGAGGATACTTGAGAGTTCGGAGTTGACACAGCCCCTGGCATACGTGAATAAGAACGCCAACGAGGGACCCAGACACAAAAGAGACTTATGGTGGGTGTATGCAGACAGGAGCAATAAACTCTCCACGTCAAGATCTGTGTTTCGTATCAAACCGCATTAATATGGTTTAATTGAAAGGCGAGAAGAAATGACGTGAGTAAAAAAATTTACTTTGCCAGCTAAAAGTGTTATGGTAAAGATTTACAGTGAATATTTTAATTGCAAGGTTTACGTGGAACCTCGTGAAGGATGGACGAAATTCTTTATGTCCTCTCAAGGGACCTTCTGGACCATCGTGGAGAATTAATATAAGACGCTCCAAAAATTCTCATGGTTTCCATTCAGTCAACGACAGATTCAATTACGCTCGCGACTCGGCAGAGCTAATAGCAACGCACGGTCCCTCATTATATCACTTTCGCTCGAATGCCTCCCAGTTGCAACAGGAGCAAATCCTCTGAGCTACCGGTAGATTGAATCTCTTTGTGAAGCGCCTTGAGGTCTGCAGCTCCTTGGACGATATACGCAAGTAGGCTGCTAGCCATGAATAAAGTGCTGCCAACCGGCTTGGTATTGTCTACGGTAATGAACTTGCAAGGTATTCACTGGTACCAACATCCAGCCAGTCTGGTCTTACGGAGCGTCGTTGATGTTTGCGTCGGGAAACGAAGAATCCGCACGTCAGCAGGCGTCGGTATCAAGAACGATGGACACTCGTCGAGAATAATGGTAGTCCTTGCTCATACGATCTGCCTGAAAGAAATTGCACAACGCTGTTGACACTTGCGTTTGCTTAGTTGGCTGAGTTGCGACAGCGAGGAGGAAAAAAATAATTATAATGATAATCCGGCCATTCTGCGAGTCCGATGTAAATTCACCGAGTCCGAGCAATTCACGTCTCTCGGGAGCTGGGGTAGCCATGATGAAAGTATCTTCGGCAGATGAGTAGCCGGTGAGTCTATTAACCGACTACGGGAGTGTAATATTAATTTGATTAGAGTCTCTCTCCTTCTCGTAGTACGGTAGATGGATAGAGGAGCGAGCTGTGGTGTATATGGTGTGCGATGGTTTGATGGGGTGAACCATGGAGAGCCATGGAGAGCCATGGAGAGCCATGGAGAGTCAGGCATCTTGCCGGTCACCGTTCCACGAAGTTCGCGTCTTGGATCTTCTCGCGGCTCGTCGTCTCTCCCACGGCCCTGCCTTCGAGTCTCGTTACCTATGTACCTAACGTCGCTCGGTCCAGGGGCTTTGCTTTCGTTTCGTGGCTCTCTCTAAGACCATCAGCATCCTATCGGGCCGTATCGACACCTCCTACGATGCCATGGCCCAACTTAACCCCAGCACCCCATTATTCCCCCTTAACGATATTTGGGCCAGTGGTCACCGCATTCCGATCTTGACGATTCCTTGAATTTCGGTTAACCCTTAACCCCTGATTCTGGGGTGGATGGACGTGGGGTGTGACTTCAGATTAGGTGGACCAAGTACACGTTATGGGTACCGACCTACTTCACTATACACGGGGCTGTATATAAGTTTTGGGGAATGTACCTTAGATCCCTTATACAGGGTTTGATTTTTTGTTATCACTGTCTATCCATTTATCCATCTATCGTACATTCTGGAGATGCTCGTACAAAATTGCGTGGGTGTAATTGAACCAGATTGATGTCTTACCTGCGATAATATATCTTTTACGGATCAACGAACGATCTGTACATTTTACCGGACGCTAATGACATCTATTATATACAGCACTGCGAATTATATTCATTCTCAAGGTTGGATCAAATAAAATATCCTGGGCTGGTATCTGTCCAATTGTTAAAATGATAATTGATATTTATTGGACGTCGCGTGTTATTACTTTTTCTCGTAAGAAATCATGGCAAAAAGTTTACTTCTCACGAGGCACCGTTATTCGCCTCTTGGCAGTTATTGCGTATCGCTCATGCGGTGTCTTTGACTGTTGTCGAAACCAGCGAGCGTTAAGTTACTATTTGAACGAGCGATCAAGTCCAAGAGCGTTATAGAGCCAGTCGTAGAATTGCCAACTCGAATACTATTGATCACGGTTATATCCTAGTATGGTAAAATTGATTAAGAATCTTTAAGACTTTCATGGGTCTGCGTGTTGAAAACATGGTTGACTGTCAGGGATATACTTGGTTAGATCACGTAAGGAGCGTGGCGCATCTTCAATCTTTTTCATGAGTGAAGAGCTCGGCTCTTCTGGGAATAATGATGCGCCCAATAGCGCCCTCGTAGGTATCGATACGTGTCTTGTAGTAGTTAGCTACGGAGCAGACGGCGGCGATCCAGTCTTTTATTCATTAATTAATTCAATTATGCTTACCTTAAGGCGTGATTACATCGACGGATCACTTGTTCGAGAGATTCACGGCCACCCTGGTGTGTTTGTTAACTTATCAGGATCCTAGAAGAAAAGACATTGACAGATCTCTTAATGATGATATATCATTGTGGAGAAAAAACGGGAAGGGTGGTATAATTTTTTTTGTATACAAAAATTTTTGAATTAAAAAAATATTTTTTTTTTTTTCAACGACAGATATACGTATCACGAATCTTCGAAACACCTTGTGGTTCATTCCCGAGGTATTGTCTTAGTTTCGGGCGGGGGTGTTTCTGGATAACAATAGCCAAGGGGGTGTGGAGGGTGAGAAAGGTGACGCGTGGAACTGTCGGAGAAATTAATCAAATCGGGATCAGATCGATAGATGGCGTGAAAGGGCGTGAACGATAGAAAATAAACGCGAGACACATGGGGTTGTTCCTAGTAGCCGTGGACGGGGCTCGTTCGCGGAACCCAGGAAGGGCAGGACCTTCCCCAATAAAGCAGAGTCATCTTCTGATCGATATTCTTTCACGCTTAAACCGCCACGGTTGAAATCTCCCGCGTGCGACGCGCATATGACTCTTCCACCCTTTTCAATCTTTTACAATGAAAATAATAATTTCAACGCTCGTCTTTAGGAACGTTTATCTCCGATTTTACAAATCTTACGATTACCTTGAAGATCGCAGCATCCGATTCGGAATCTGTAGCGAATATTAAAGATAACTTAATCAGTAGGGAATTCGAGTCGTCGGCCACCCTTATCATTCCTAAGGATAATTATTAAAGTCAACAATCGACTTCCTACCGTCTTACTGGGCCTGTACTTGAGGAATATTAGTACCAGAAATTCCAGGAAGACGTTTTCATCTCGATTCATAATAATAAGTTCGTATGGACCACTCGAACCTACTTTGGAATTTACTCTCGCATCAATGTACAGTGGATCCATCAGCTGGATTGAGATTGAGGCTTCTCTAATTTAATCACCTGTATATTTTCATTGGTCTGTAAATCAAGGGATCATTGTATGGACCCAGGATGCTGTAAGAGCACGTGCAACGCCAGTATCTAAATATCTTCATACAGTCGTCCGTCAATAAGAAACATCATGCTTTACAATTAATTATGACTTTTCACGTTTTTGTTATAATTCTTAAAAAAGAAAAACTCAAAAAGTTCTTCATCACGAATCATCATGGTACCACGATGCCCTTATCGCTTCACAGCATCCGATTGCGTAATTCCCCGACACGTGGTTCATCGGTATAAAAGTACCGAAGGATGAGTACTCCGGGAAGGATGTCAATGACAAGTGTTTTTATCGTAGCATAGTAATTCAAAGGCATTACACGACTCATTAACCCCCGTGAGCCTTGATCGTTCGATTCGACACCCGGTATTCTAGTCGATTAATCCGGTTCAATCGATTTCACACGTTCGTTCTTAAAACACTGTAGGAATGTATAAAAACAATGTTTTTAAATCATTGAAGATCCAATGTAATCATTTTCTATTTTCCTCGTACGTTCCATCTATACAGATCCAGAAAAATCCACTATCGATTTTCGAAGTCAAAAAAATATTCTGCAGCTTCTCTAATAATTTTTGGACGATCGACCCTTTCCAAGGGGGCGCAACAGTGCAACCTGTTTTGCATTCAATTAACATTCTCAATCCATGACGAGGGTATACACGGTGTCGAATTCGTTCTTTTCCCCCTGAAAGGAATTCACGCCCACTACTTGAAAACTCTTTGTTGCCACGTGTCCACCATCTTGGTTCGATGTTGCAATAATAATGGCTCCCCGTTGCACAATTCCCCGTGCATCATTCGCCGAGCAAATATTGACAATCCATAATGCAAAATACACACTCCCCTCGATTAATCAAAATTCCACCTGACATAGTAAATAATCCTTAAGCGTGGTAACGAACCCTGATTTGTCTCTGTGTCACGTTAAATTACCCGTAATAAATTATTAAACGCTAATAATAAAAACGCAAGAGAAACCCAAAGGTCGATTTCATCGCCGTCTCCCTGCGAGCAGCATGTTTTGTTATTGACCCGAAAATAATGACGGTCGATCTGCATTTCGAGGACAATTTCAGAGCAGCTGCCACAGCATCAGCCTGGACCGGGCACTGATCTCGGGGAGGCAGTTGGGGCGTGGCGCTTGGGAGATGTCGGTCCCATGATTGGTCCAGACCGTCTAAACATTCTACTGGCGTAGAAATCGGTGCGCGAGTGCACGCGCAAGGTAATTACGTATTACCAAGTAATTTGCACGTTGGTTGGTCAGACTCAATTCGGAAGGTGGAGATTCGCATTGTATAATCAAACCAGCCGCCCCCCTCCCCTTACCACCCACCCACCCCACGCCAATAACATTGACCACACGTAATCCATAATCACTACCGACGCGTGTAACAGGATAAAATATTTAATTCTCGCATCGAATCAATTTGATTTTCAGAATTGCACAAGAATTCGCAAGGATCCGACGTGCGATGACGTCCTTGACGGTGAAAGGATGCAGATGGATCTTAGTTGAGTTCCAAGGAGTGCAGGAGGAGCAGCTAGAATATCGCGCCACCTACTGAGAAATCGACTCTTCGCAGAAACGAACGAGTCGATGACCGGGTACGTAAGATCGTAAATCCAAGAAACGGATGCTGTCGAACAAGATCGGTAAGATCTGTTAAATGATACAAAAATACAATATACATAACAATATATAGCTATAGTTGCGTTATAAATCACTGAAGATCGATATACATAAATAAGAATTTCATCATCCGATATTGATCATCTGGAACGAGTGTCTAAATCTAGAGCTTATACTATATATCTGTATATAGAATATATATAGATATACATGCCTTTGCCATAGGCAACCTTATCCTTCCATGTAACCGTTTACGACTCGTGGAAAACGTTCACGCGTTCTACGTAAGTCACCGACGATTTCAGCAAATCATGAAAATTCATAGGGAACGTTTCTCGGGAGCAAGTTACTCGGTTAGCCTCTTCGTAGTTTCTGTTACTGTTTCTACGGTAGCTTCGCCGTAGCTTTTCCTCGAACCGACTTGTTCGATTGGACAGGCGGAGACCTGCTGCACGGCATTCGAATCGATAACACTACTACGAAAGAGGTTTGAAACTGGGCTAATCAGTACTACACTATATTCTCATTAACACGGTATACAATACGGACTGATAGTGCCCCACTTATATCATACGTAACAGATTTATACATATTGTATAGCTAGTGACGATCGATGACGCATTATGCATAAAATAATAATGGAAAATTAAATCGTAATTTGCGTAAAGACGTAACGATAGTCAGTGGGGAATTCCCGGAGTAAATAAATACACAAGTAATAGTTAGATGATCCTCCAATCCCCTCTACCCGCTGGAACATCCCAGTCTATTTATGCGCCATTGCACGTCTGTATACTGTAGGCAGGTCTTGATGAAGAAAAATAATAATCACAATCTGCCTCCGTAGGTAGAAAATAAGTGAGAGAGAGAGAGAGACCGGAGCTTAACATATGTACCTGTTTTAAAGAGTGCGGATGCTGTGGAGATGATACCGACGAAAGAGGATTTGTATCTATTAATAACACGATGGCAGCCAGCAAGTGAGTCCGAGACGTGGACACGTGTCGGTTGTCGAGGATCTCGTAGCTGTCGAGAGAAGAGTTCAGTAAACACTCAGCATCCTTATGAACTGTATGGGGTATTGGAGATGAAAAAAAAAAGGGAAAATTTGTGAGATGACGTAGGACGGTGTTATCGGGAAACAATTAGTATCACTGGGTAATTGGTGGTAATTTGGTACAGTGGATGTTTTATGTGTCTTATGTGTGTTGAGAAAATATATATATAGGTATAGCTGCTCTATGCTTTTTTACAAGCTGATCGTTTAGGAAGTGGATGACTGGCGTCTTTCAACCCTCGTACGAAGTTTTTGCCCCCTTTGGTATCTCTCACCCTCAAATCGGCCTCGTGTTACATAATTGAGTTATAGTCTAATGATTCCGTGAATCTAAGATGCACCTCTCTTCCTCGAACGATCTATTATATTGTGTCTGCTGTCTATTGGTACGGCCCTGGCTGTTCGTTCTACATGCATATTATAATGTAATAAAACCCTTGTTAGGTCCCATGGTGTATCGATGCCACGGATTAAAATCTTATGCTTTACGGATTTTTCCGGTCCACGTTCGATTATTCGTTTTGGTTGGATATACAGCATACAGCCAACGTCCCACACACTTGACTCTTATACATATTGGAGAAAAAGTTCTGCTGGCCAGTTCTTGGATTTGCCAGAGATCAATTTATATTCGAAGAATGCCATGGACATTGGTAAATAAGTCGTGTGTGGAATTTTTGCATATTTTAGAAAAAAAAATATCTTGAGCCCTAAAGCCAGATAAGGGTATCGATGGACCTTTACGAAGACAATAGATTTTTTACGTAGACTATGCTCTAGATAGAATACGTGAAATACTAAAATTCTATGAGTAGTTTATAATCATCAGTAATTTGAAAAAATTTTGAAAATACCCTCAGGCTACTAATCTCAACAATATAGCATACTATTTTCGAAAAATATATCCAAGAATATATAATGACCCAACGTAAAGGTGTTATTTACAATGCACTTGAATAGTCATCGAGCATCTTTTATTGCGGGAATAAAATGAGACGTCAATTTTAAGATAAAATTTTTGCAATGATAAAAACATATCTTCGTCATAAACACTGACGAATGTTTTTGGCACGGTTAGTAATGATCTGATCGTTACGCCGTCTTACGCAATATCTTAGCTTAATTCTAACTTCATACAGGTACACCTTACATGTACTCACACACGGCACCTACGCATTCACAATCCTACACCAAATCAGCCCTCCCATCCAACAAACAAAATCCCAGTTACGAAACACACCATATACCGTGTGTACTCACCTTTACTTTACATCGCAGTGATCCACGTGCCTTTTACCATCCACGAACCATTATCGTAGAAACGGTGTGTATACACCATAAACCATACGAAAATATCCTAGATTTAAAGCTCATAAATATCTCCTATCGTCGCTTAACAAAAGCTGTATAGTTAAACCACGGAGCTATGCCAATGAATAGCATCTGTCTATGTATAGGTCGATTCAAAATTCCTCGAGCGTCTCGACTCTGCAGCTAAGTACGATCAAGAATAGTTGACTCGTCGAGAAATTCAGTATAAAAAGAATATGCATCGCCGATTGTAATACGAGTTTGACAAATCATCCAGTACCCCTTCGTCCCTCGATTATATGAAATCCCATAAGAAATCATATCCTCTTGAAATTCACTATACAGCAAAACCATATCAGCTATATAAGTAACGTGTGTTTATGAATAAATTGGTATTACCACCCGATACACATGTAACTTTCACGTGCAATTGTATAGCGTGTATGTCAAGACTATATGCAGACACACTATATGCTCACACCCACTAAGTCCCGTTCACATGAAAATAAACGTCTTCTCGAGAGCGCACGCGCCCCACCACACGGAATCTACATAACCGCGCTATACGCGCTATACCTAGGCGCCGCGATATCCACGCATTCCGTGTCTACTTCGTTTCACGAACGAAGCCGCGTCCGCGAGGTGCAGGTTGGTCCGTGGAAGTTTCTGGGAAATCGTTAACGGGATAGAGAGAGAGAGAGAGAGAGAAGTCATATGTATACAGATTGAAGGGACGTAAAGAGGGGCTAGAGGGAAATTTGCAAAAATTTGTCACTTGGCAAAATTTTCATATTATTCCCGGAAAGTGATCGTTTGTCTTCGGGAGCGAATCGGCTTGATTTTTTGAGAATCTGTTACGGGTATTGGTACTACCGTTACTTCGTCCTTGAATTCTTTTCAAGCCCCGGGCTACGTACTGCTTCTGGTACTTTGGAGACTTTTATCCACGTGGGACTGGACACGGTGTTTTCATCTTGAGAGAGTAAGATATTTATTTATTTGTTTACATCCTTCTTGGTGCATCTGTCACTGTGGCTTTGCATGGCATTAACGAGGATTTAATTGGATATGATAAGATGGGTCGTAGATTCAATCGATTTCAGGACTTTGGTACGATAATGGTTGTTGGGTCTGATTAGTATTTTCGAAGTGGATCACACTGTACATGGATTTAATATAAATTTTGATAAATTGGACGTATGAAAATAACGCATTGAAAAAATTTACTACGAACAATTGACACTGTCAGTTATGATTAACATATATTATAAATAATGAAATGGAACGGCATAGAAACGCTATAGGTTAGCGAATGGAATAGTTTGGTGGGCAAGATTGCGTCATCGAAAGCGGAACAAGGCTTTAAGGTTACCTTCGTAATTGGTGCTCTATCAGACACGTTTCACTATGCCAATAATAAATATCAAAATAATACTACGAGCTTCGATTTAATATGACGTGTTATTAATAATTGAAATGAAAAAAAAGGTTTCTGTTATCTACTTGATTGTATAAGAAGAAGAAAAAAAAAACAAAGCATACAATACTCGGGTGGAGACATCAGTTCCATTTTGAGGGGCCATCTCTTTACAAATCCAAGCGTAAATAAGTCCCCTCAAAGTGGAACTGATCCTACGGCTTGACTATATAATCTTATTATGCCTTACAGAAATAATAAAGACCCATTCACTCTATGCTAATTAGAATTCGCGTTGTTACTATGTTTGGTTCAGCACGGGGACTAATTGTCGTTACGTAACAGACGAGACGTTGAGGGTCACCCGTTAGACCGGTTCCTTAAATTATCTCGTGTAAGCGGAAACGCGACTAGACCTTGTGGACCAATAATGAGTATATAAATTTCTAGAAACGGTACGAATCGCTGATTGATCATTAGTAGAGGCGAAAGGTTCAAAGTGCAACGTGGAGTCTTTGAAGTAGCACTGAGCATGAAGAGCAAGGTGCTCCTTGGTATTTGTATTCAAAATCCGCAGGTTAGAGGGTTAGGTGCAAATTTTTGCGTAATAGGACTTTGGTTGGGATTGTTCAGGAGGAGTCGGATACATTTTAATTATCGGGGACGAATAAAGGTTGTTGATTCTGGGGACGTTTCCATAGTCTTAGTTTGGCAATGCTTGCTGTGCCATAACAGTCGAGAATCTTAAAGGTAATGGCAAGTCTTTAACGTCCTTTTTTTTCAAATCTAAAAGAACATACTCATCAGCCCAGAGAGAAGGCTTATTTGTGTTTCTATAATGTTTTACCAGCCCACGTGACACTTACGTGTTAATTACTCTGTTTGCAGCAGATGTAGTCGCAAGTAAGTTTGCTGCTGTTGATTTATCCGTATGGTAATGCGTTGTTCACAGCAGGTAGTAAGAATTTCGTGTGATTTCTGTATGATTAAATTAAGGAAATTTTAAAAGGCCTTTATTGATTACGCTTATGTGACATTGATATATGCATTCTGCGTAATAGTGCATTGATCTTGATATCGTGTATGAAATTAAAAAAAATTGATTGATTACTCCATTTTTTTATCTCGAATGATCCGGAATGTCGCTGCTTGTGCGTTTGCTGCATTAATGCTGGTTTAAGTGATGTCAAGTGAACCCTGCATGGTTGTAATGAGTCCAGTATGGAATAAGCAGAGTGACCTAGATTCATAGGAACGATATGCTGCTGACGAGAAAAATTCTTGGGAATAATTTTTTTTTATACTCGCACATTTCGTTGAATGAAATTCGAGAACACACGTAGGAATGTTATTCGTTTCGGAATGAAATTTATAGACGTATGTAATTGCTCAGATGTTGGAGGGTTCAAGCGAATCAATTTTGTGAGTATTTTTGGCATATCTATACGGTTTATTATGTATATCTTTTCAGCCGTGTTTTTAGTACATCGTGGAAAATTAAATTATTGACTTTTTTCGAGGATTCTCAATGTCAGGTACGTCATACGTAAAGCAAATAACACTTATTGGGATCGTCGAAATATTCTTTATTCAGAATTGTCGTTATTTGGAAGAAATGTTTTTTTTTTATATTTTCCTTGAAATTCACCACTTTCGTAATAATACATTACCAGGTGTAATAATAGGGTCTATCGATCGAACGTTCAAGCATATAAGGGATATAGAGAATTTGTACGCCTTGTCGAATCGGATAATTAGCGCGAGCCCTTACAACTTATACAGGGTGTCCCACAAGACATACCTACAATAATTGTAACCTTAAAAAAAGTTTTCTAAACTTCAACTAAGAATTAGAAATTTAATTTGCAAAATTAGGAAATTAATAAATTCGTAAAAGCCCGACGAAAATTAATTTCCTTAGTGTTACATCTTACGCCTTATATGTTTCAATAACGAAATAACCAATGGCTTTGTATAAAGGAGAGGAAATTAAAAGGAAAACCTCTTCCGGGCAGATTCATCAGTTTGATTCAGGTGCCAAAAAGCTTTCTTGAAATTTCCATCACTTCGCTCCCCGCCCGAATAACCCAGACGCCAACACACAATACGTACAATGACAAGACTTGGCACGGATTTTGCACGGCGTTCTCCACAAGAAGCGAATCGATAAACGTGAGCGTCAGTCCGATGTAAACTCTCGTGCGGTCAGTCGATTCTCAACGTTCCTCCAACGACAATCAACGCTCTAGGTTTTTGCTCGTTAACATAGCCTCTCGGGACAGTTTTCGATCTAATGAAAATCTAAGGAGAGCCGAGCAAAGGATTTTTGTCAGTTGGGTAAGTTTGATTTTGACCTTGATACCTTATAGTTCGAGTATTCATTTTTTCTGCGATACACTTATGACTAATTGTGAACTTACGTCTGATCGCGTTGCGAACATTTATCCGTTATCGGTCGACAATGTAAAATGCACTACGATTGTATAATTCGAAACGTGCTGCTTGCGATAATAAATCGTGACACACTGACACAGATTTGCCGGGCACGTGCTGGTGGGAATCGAGTGGTTTTCTTGTTGTTTTCTTTTTTTTTTTTCTTACTTTCCATTCATTTTTTTCTTATTCTCTCCGTCGATGTGGCAGTTTCGACAGATCGGTAAAGAAGTTTACTATAAAGGAGAGTGCGAGAGGAACATACATGGCGTTTGTTATTTATGCTAATGCGTGTCCGCGGCCCTCGGGGACTTGCGTCACTATTTCTGTGTAGGAGTACAAACGAGTGTATCGCTCGTTCTACAGATGTCTCTATTGAGGCGATTAGCGGATAGTCTGACTGGTGGGTTTTTAAATATCCCACAAAGCAATAGATCTGCCTGTACGACGAGATGGAAGAATCTGTAGATTTTTGAAGCGATAGAAAAAAGAGGCATCCACAGTTAAATCCAGCTTTTCAATTGTAAATTTTAAATTAAATTGCTGAGCCCTAAATTTGTTGAAAGAGTCACGCGACTTTTGAAAACTCTGCCAATTATAATTAAATAACGTATTGATAAAGCAAAAATTACCAACCACGGTCAAGTCAGTCTATTATTTTTACTCTATAATTTTTTAAGACCAGATCAGACAGATAAAAAACGTACGCTCGTTACGTCACGCAGTTCACACGAAAACTTTACACTTCTAACAGGTGTGACTGCTGAACCGACCGGTTGAGTCGGTCGCGCCAGAGTTCAAAGTTCAGGTTAACATCGACCCGTGAAAACGAGGCTTTAAGAATTTTCCGCAGTTCACGGGTTATCCGGCTGTGGGTTAGACTGGTCGTTAGCCTTTCTTTTTCGAAGGGTTCAAATATAAATATTTTCTTTTTATTCCACTACCGAATTTCAGTATCCGGCATCAAATTGTCTTTGCGTCTATGCACTCTTATCTTTTTCCTTTCGGGAGCCTCTTTCTTGCGCCTGTACCTCGTCTGGCTCCAGCATTTCTCGCGAGTCTGTTGAACTCTGGAATGAGAAAGTCAAATATTTGGCGAATGACTCTATTGCAATCCTACGAATTATGCAACCTGACCGTGTATGCGAATTCTCGCTTACAACAGTTAAGATCCGCGTTTCTTACGGTTTGACGTAAAATCGACAGAAAAGTCGAGTTTACTAAATAAATTGTTTTAACGAGTAAATCGACTCGTTCGTTGGAATACGAAATTTTCCGTGGTAATTATCCGTCAGTGATAATGTGGTAAAATGTAATTAATCGATGACCTTGAACGAAGAAAATGATGCAGGTAATGACAGCCTGGCTTGCTGTCATTACTTAATCAAATTGCTGATGACTTCACTTGGCATATCTATACCTTCGTGGAAGGCTTCGTTCTCCAACTGGTATCCAATGGCTTTGCTGTTTACATCCAGCGTATACAACAATCATTTAAATTCTTGATTAAAGCACCAATCATTGGGTCCGATAAATTATACAACAAATGGTCTTAGGATAAGACAGACAAATTATTTACTTAAAAATCATGTCGAAACTGTCATTTTCACTGTCGCAATTTCGATACGTCTAATGATACCCACTGCATTCTTGACGATCATTATCGTAGCATTAGCCAGAGCGTATAATGACCGATAGAAGCATTCTCTCCTCCAGTAGATAAGTAAAAGGGGAGGAAGATAAAAAAAAATACAAACCAGGGAAAGAAAATGGAAAATCGATATCCGAGATTCATAGTCGCTTCAACGTGACACGAAATTTCATAGTCTGAATCCATCGATTCTGATGAATCACTGAAAAAGCTAATCTTACGTGGTGACTCATTTCAGCGGAAGTGTAAATCGTAGATTGGATTTTAGCAATCCGAGCTCAGGGAGAATTTGACACAAGTCATATGGGTCATAGCGGAGTCTCTTTTTATGTTGATATTTGAAATTGGCGCGCTTTTGTATATCCAACGAAATATTAGTTAAGACTTCGTCCGGCGTCTCAGGTGAGAGTGACTGAAATACCAGGGAAACATAAAATAGCATAGCGCCCCCACGCTAATGTTACGAACTGACTGCCGTTCACGGTCAGCGGGCCAAGGTCGTTTCTTTGCCAGCGAAGTCTCACATGTGGAGAGTCGAACACGCATGACTCTCACGCATTCGATCACTCTCACGCACTATCGCTTCGTACTCTCACGTGTGATCGCATATAAGGCGTGGACTTTATGCACGCGTATAAAGGACTTAAGCCTAACCCACGTGTCATTGACCATGGGTGAAGATTGAAATTTTTGTTGAATTTGATCAAGTTTGAAAAAATGACTTTTTTAATATCGCAATTTTTTTATTGAAATTGGCAACTGTCCAGGGATTTTGAAACGGCCTTGGAGGTTGTTAGAAAAAATAAAATTCAAGTTTAGAAATTTTGATAATCCTTGTTGGATTATTAATTGAAGACTGTCCACGCGACAGCCTCGGGCTAATGACAATGTATTATCCTACCTAATTAGTGTGGTTGTTGCTAATTGCATGTATTATGCTCGTTGCCACGGGGCTGATTAAATATTTTCGTAGAACAGTGATTTTATAATTTTTTTGTATTATTTTTTTTTTTTTGTAGGGGGGTCGATTTTGGGCATTCAGACAATTTTTCCTGAGGCTACCTTAACTATTGTGGTTAGTGGGTGGGTGTTGAATTTATTTAAATGTGTCATTTAACTGCCGAACCCAAATGTCATATGCCGATCTGGTAATCGAAATTTTTGGACTGACGTATTTTTCCGTATTTTTGGTAATTCTAAGAAATTTTCAATATGAGACTGCGAGGTTCCTTTGTCCAATTGCTTTTGATTCTTATCACTGTCTAATGTACACGGTTTCATGTGATTTGTTATTCGTTCCAAATTCCTTCAGCCGTTCCGGACGAGCGACCCTCCGCACGAGGTCGGATGACTCGCGATTATTCTTGATTTTCCAGCATCGCACGGAATGATCCAATTACCTGGTTCTTTGAATTATTCATCTCGCGTACATAGTACCTTACAATAACGACCGATTAAGATGCGACGGAAATATTGCAATCTGTAATGACACATCGGCTATGTGGATTCTTCAAAACTTCCTTGTGGCTTCATGGAAACTTACGGTATTTTCTTGGAAAATATTTTACAGAGTGCAAATAATAAAAATTCGTAATCAGGACGTAATTATAATAAAATTTAATTACGTATGCATACATAAATCTTTGCTGTTAAAATTTATCAAAATTACCCGAATATTCGTTCCGCTCCGTTAATAAGATTAATATTTGGATTGCATAGTTAGCGTCCACACTCTTTTAATAGACTACCCGGTAGAAGGCGTGACGTTACCTTCCCGTGGCCCAGGCGCAAAAGGAAGGCCAATGTTACCTGCCAGTGCGAAAGTTCCCAGACTGCCCGATGGTGACGCTTTCTAAGGTGACGTTTGCATCAGCAGAATTTCCACTTAGGAAAACTGACCGCGGATGGAAACTATGCGTGTACTTTAGTCAAGGATCATTGTAGAAGTTAACCGACTTAAATCACTCAATGATTTACTCACTATGCGCTGATGATCATACTCAAGGATCAAAATCTTTCCTGCCGGATTCCCATGTTTCTTCTCATCGCCGGTTCTACCGGGACTTAACGACTCGCCGGGTTCCTTGTCAACAATCTCCTTCATTTTCTGCTCGCGCTACACTCGCGGTGAGCTACGTGGAATTATTTCCATAAAAATGAAAAACTCTGGGGTTTACTGTATCAACCATATTTTTTTAACGACAAAATCGGAAGTTGAATTTGACTTTTTTTTTTTGAAATTATTTGTTTTGTACGTATAACTTTGTCGGCAAGAACTTTTCTCGTATTGATCTACGACGTTAATGGTAAAATCGCAAATGATACTTTATGGATATCTTATTCGTGTCTATCCATGTGATTCATTATTGACCCTATTCAAGTGCACTTTCACTCGTTGCGCACTATCTCCGATGTCGTTTTCTCACGTAAAAATTCAAATGCGCAATACAAGGCGGATCTCCTGATGACGTCTGTACGATTTTCCCCCCGTGAAAACAAGGAAAAACAAATGAAATAATAATAACAAGCGGTTTACAAGATGCAAGAAAGAAGGTAGCAACGCGTCAAAATTCAGTCAAGCGATATCTTTATGCCCGAAGTGTAATTAATCACGCATATCAATTTAGACACGCGGATCTGATCGAATTAATACGTAAATATCCTATCGCCAATCAGTCAGTGATTAGGATCTAATTCAATCTGGGCACGGATATCCGGAAGTGTCCCGAAAAAAAAAAAAAGTTGTAACGATCAATCACAAGCACGTCGATGCCAACGATAAGAGATCGCTAGAATTAGATAACAGATAGTTCCTCAATATCGATCTATAGATCCAAAGATCGTCTGCTAGTCAGAAAACAAGTCTTATAACAGTTTCGTTCCTGTTTCTACAATCCAGGATCAATCGGAGAAAAAAACAGTGACCGCGCGCATGCGCAGACGATCCTACCAATGATACAGCTTGATCGATCCTTCTCTCGTATGACTCGGACAAGGTAACGGCCACTCCATTGGAATTACCGACGTGTCTCGTTGTGCAACTTTGACGTCACTAGGTCGTTACACTTGCGCGACCGGCTGATTCATACCTTCGCGCGCTTTGTATTCCGCGCCAACGCGCCCACTCGCCAACAGATGGATACGGGAAAGAACCGCTGGGAGTTTTGCTGCTTTAATTATTTCTTGCCGATTATCCTGCTATCGTGAAACAATCGTATTAGAAATCTGCATTTTTGCCATTGTTCAATCGTCCCGTAAACGAATTTCTTATACGCTGTGCAAAAACTAGGATAGATCGATCGCACGGCTCCGTAGAAATTCTCAGGTGCTGCATCCGTGATGGATGTAGGTCAAAGTACGTCGTAAAGCTGATCGACCGGAAAACTGTATAACGTGCGCATATATACATATATATACATATATTGATTGATTAAGCGCTAAACCTAGTAAATTATTAATTAGTACCACACGCAAGTCTTATTTACGTATTTTTACAAAATTCACCTGTTTGCAGGATTCTGTCTTAGTCTTACGGGTTTTTGGTTATTTATACGCCAGGTGAAGCGGGTACCGAATGGTTATATACGTCATTGAATAAATCCGTGGATATGAAGTTACGATTGAAATTGTTACATATATTGACAGCCTACGTGATTGCAGTCAGGAATTAGATACGTGACAAGGTCGGGGGTTTACCGCGTGTATATTTTAAAAGAGTCTAGAGCCAGTCTTACAAGACGTATTGAAATACTAGGAGTGTCTGGAAGGATCCTCGTTGATGGATCCTGTACATTTCTATCCGGGACGAGCGTGAAAGTGAATCTCAATACTAAATTCGTTATTCACTGTGAAGTCTGCTGTATATATACGCACCTACACAGGTGCAAAGCGCGAAGTTTGAATCCGGTACGAAGAAAAATAACGGAAGGAGCTACTTGAAACTTTTTTTCAGTATTTTTTTTTTTCTTTTCTCTTAAAGAGACGTAACAGGTCCGTACCTGCCAAGACGTGCGTGCACGCAAACAAGGAACCAAACCCGGTACCCAAAAGTGGGTCAATCAAATACCTCGGTGAGAGTGTCCCCGTGACAGTAGGTCGATGGTGCAAGAGCACGTTCGTTTCTGAAATCGGTTGCTCGCAAAATCTATAACCGATCAATTTTTTGCTTTATCTCTATTTTGCGTTAGATTCACAATATAGGAAATTATTTTAACCATACGAGATTTCAGGTTTAAATACGCGATAACTTGGGGGCAGATGATATTAATAGCGCAAGAAGCAGGAAATTCGTACGAGGAAAAATGAAGTTACGAGATTCTAAAAAAAGTTTCCATTCACAGGAGGAAATTCTTCATGTAATCGAAGACCGTTACAAGTTTTTGGCACTGCAGTAATTTTTTGAGCTAATGTCAAAATTTCACTTCGACTCGGCACCTGTAACGATAAGGATGAGGAAAGTGGTCGAGAGAGATATTGAATGGGAATGACCGTAAAGCAACTATACATTTACACACTAAAAACCCTAATTGCCTCTTCAAGCTGACTTAAGATTTTCATAGAAACTGAAAATCTGTCCAATACGTTTGGTCTGAGCTGGCACAGAGGTTCAAACGGAGACCCGAGCCCCCGTAGTACGACTGGGCGCTGTGGAAATATTTTTTTTAGTGGCTGAAAATCTACTGCCGGTCGTCTTCGAGTAACAGTGACACTTGGTACTGGCCGCTTTGACAACATATTCCCATGGACTTGTTGCGTCATATGACATCACACTTGCTCGGTTCAAGTCGACCGAATAAATTCGAATGGGATTTTTGTAACGTGCGTTCCATTAATAATTCTGCCCTTGAAATACATTTCCTGTACGCTTTTTCCTCTTTGTTTCCTTATTCGCAACGAATTTCCGTTTATCCGCGTTGTATTACGTGAATTATGTGCATATAGCGTGACGGGGCCACTTGAAGCTGGTTGTTCCAGTTTTCACAGTTTTTGGTCTTACTTCAGCAAAAACAACTTGCCGGTATGGACGATGTCCATATGCATAAAAGTTTTGGTGATTAGGTCGAGTCACACTTACGAGTCGAAAATAAATATTTTTTTGATAGTCATCCTTATCGGGTAAGACAATAGGCGTGATAAATATCTTTTTTTAAACTCGTATCGATGTCTGTATAATTTGGACAAGCACGTGGGAATTCACGTAAGTTTCTTTGAACCGCCGAGCGTCGTTCATAGTCCGCGCTTAGTTTTGCTATTGCGTAAAGATAACGACGCCGGTATGCAAATTCGCGGCGTCTCAATGGCGTATTCGAGAGCAATAAGTAACCTGGTGATCGTGGAGCGCGTCACTGACCGGTCTAAAATTAGCCTCCTGCACGGACGGGGGTCAGTGTGACAAAGTGATCGTGTGTTTTGACTGAAAAATGGCGAGAAAAGATTCTCGTTAGAAATTTCAATAAAAGAAAAACGTAAGGAGCTGACAATGCTTATACGCAGTATTTAACACGTGTGAATGAGTCATGTGGGGGGAAGACACGTTTTCTTGTGTCGTCTAAAACATCGAAGAGCGTTGCACCTGCCTGACAATGGGCACGTGGATTCGTGAATCTTGGGAAATACGTCGATTTAAACACTATTAAAACACAGTTTGGGAAAAACGCTGAATTTTATTGAACGCCAAGAGGAGTTCATAGGCGACGATTGGTCTGACTGTCACGAAATTTATGGGGTCGATTACCGGTCAGTATATATATATATATATATATATATATACATATACACAATAATATTGATATATACGTATATACATAGCTGCCGGGTAATTCCTGACGTCTCGATTGAATTAAAAGGTAATAATGATGTGGAGAGTCAATTGATTCGAAAACTGATTGTTAATGAGCACTCTTGTTATGTCAAGAGACATATGAACGATAAGGCGATCACCTGTGTTTTGGTAATTGAAGAAATAAAAAATATTCCGTAGCCACCATGATGTCCGGTACGGCGCACCGGCGTCGGGACGTCCACAGTCATGTTCCTCGGGTCTATTACACCTTGTAAGAAACCGGAATCTAAGGTGACTTTCTTTGAAATCTATTGGCGCTAGTGTCCTAGTCGATCTTGCGTTACGCACGAGAGAAAACGTTTACGTAATTCGATCGCATCCCGATCAGCGATCGAGAAGCAGGATAATCTTGATGAAATCGGTGAATCAATGAAATTGGGGAATTCGATGAAATTTCAGGTGAAAAAAATTTCAATGACGAACCAAGGAACTTTCTTTCTGACTGGTTAAGAAAATTTTCATAAAACTTCATACTCGGTTCCCACTCGCAAACGGTACCAGCCTTTGCGCAAGTGACTGAAAAGCGGAGACCCCGTGACTAAACATCCGTGAGGTCCACCCGATCTCAGTCTTCGAGTGCGACCAATGATTCAGAGCATTCCTACGACCGTTGTCCAAACTGTAATCGATGACGTCCACCGAAAGTCTTGATAATGCCATTGGAAGGACGGAAACCTGGCGCCAGGAGACCAAATACCCACGTGTTCCGTCTTCGTAACCACCGACCGGCCCACGCGATCTCATATGGACGATCGCGCTGAATGATGAACTCCGAGGCGGCACTGTTGAAAAAATCACTCTGACGAAGTCCCATTCGCGAAATCATCGTATCCCTTAGCAGTAAACTCGCGTCCTCAGACATGACCACGACCGTGACTGGAATGAGGTTAAGCGCCTCTCGGCACTGTGATTTCGCAATACCTGTACCAGACATTGCTCCAAGATGAATGGACCATTCTCGGAAACGACCTCGTGATTCAGAAACAATTTAAAGATCGTCCCATTCGGTAATACCAAAAAAGCCATACTTCAGATCGATCAGGCGAACAGTTGCCTATCGGACAAAACGCGGCTCCGTACAGACGCCTCGGTAACTTTTCCGCAAAGAGGAGCGGCCGCGTGACGTTTGTCCCTCCTGTACGTCTGTTTATCTTTTACGCACGTCGATACTCTTTTTCCTCTCAGATAACACTGGCAGTCGCCCAAGTGTTAGCCTGTGCACACTCCAAGAATCGATTATCAAAATCGATATACGGTGAAAAAAAAAATTTTTGGTATCCGATATTAGAAAAAAAAAAATACTCGACAAAAATCTTCAAGCAGATACTTCAAGTGGTTCAAGCACCAAGACGTGTATTTCTATGCCGAAGATAGTCTGCGAGGTACTCAGGAAAATATCATAAGTACTACCTACAGATAGTAACAATTCGCGTACGGTTGGCAATGCAATTAAAAAATACACTGTTCCTTATCCACACGTGGTCTGAGCCCATACGAGTTTTCATGTGGGACGATCGGAGTGCGTTGAATGAACGACGGCGTAATGAATGAATGGAGAGAAAAAAATAAGACGTAGGGGGACAGGAGGTGGGGGGGGGGGGTAAATCTCACTGTTGCCAATCTTATCAGGTACAACAACAACCGTAGTAATGGGGTGATTAGGCGGGGAATGCATGGCGCGATGCCAGCCGAGAAGAGTCACAGGTGCAGCGTGAAGTAAACTGCAATTGGATACCGTGCGATATTTTACTAGGGCTCCGGTACGGAGAGCCGGGGAGCCGGAGATCCGCCATTTTTGATTTCGAGATGAATCATCCGTAGGAAATGATCTCCGTGCTTACTCGGCACCTTTTGCATACTGTCGCTGTGCGCAATGTCAGAGTCACAGTGCAGCTGGGCAGGGATGCAGATATCGCGCGAGGTGGATGGACCAGCTTTGTGCTGCACTCTCGGTGCACCGATCGTATATGCATATGCACATATGCACAATCGGATTCCAGGGCGGATGGCATCAACTGCAGAGCCATAAGGCGCATCCGCATGTTCTCGGTATGCCTTGTCAGGAACGCGTGACCCGTACACAATTTACGAATGCCGCTCGTTCCAGCATCCTAAACAATGCCGATGCACTTGAATTCCTTAGGGTGGGAGGACGCGAGGGAGTGCGCCTGGCAGCAGGTGTCCTTATCAGGATACGAGCCGAGCTACTTGGAAGCTCGTGGGAAATAGCTCCTTTACCCTCCGACACACATGTTATCCCGATGAAGATGAATTCGTGACACGATGTTCGTAAGATGCTTTGGGTACATTTTACACGACGGTGTCGATGATTTTTATTTGCCAATACATTACGTGTGTCAAGGGCCGTTGTTACGTGGATAATTATGATCTTACGATGACTGGGTAATTCGTATCGGATTCTTCGATCTTCTCTGGGACTTATGCACGGAGGATAAAAATACACGGGGTACGCAATATACGGTATCCTTGATGTAATCCTTTAGATATTACTGCGAACGTGACTAATCATGGTAATCCCAAATATTTTCGTTTGACGGGGTAGACGCAATTGGCGGAATTTATTTGGTGGAATTTTTGCAAGCTATTCCAGTCATGCGTATTGGTTACCTGGAGATAAGTAGGTGGAGGACAAACACCTTACGAGGCGCTTGGGTATGTCAACGATTTCCTGAAGAGAACTCGTGAGAAGTCGCTCCTTATTTTTACCTTACTTCGTGTCTCTCTCTCTATATATATATATATATTAATATTGTATGACGTATCATAGTCTGTCGTTGCTTTGCAATTCATTCATGACTTTCCGCCTGTCCTTCGTAGCCTTGAGACAATTTCCATCAGTAAGGTTAATCGTTTGCGGTTTTTCACACGGTTATTCAAGACTGTTACACCGCCTGAAAAGATTGTTTTGCCATGGGAATTAATATGAATCTTATGAACAAGATTATCTGCAGATGGTGCAATGGTACTGGATAATATATGCATATATATATACTATCATTGATTATTTAATTCTATACATCTCATCTAGCGGGGAATACCTTGTCTATTTTTTTAATTTGAATATAATAGCGTTCTAATAATAAAACTCATAATGAATAAGCGATCGTGTATGTTTCTCGATTGATAACAAATAAGACGAAGACGCATAGCAACCCGATAATAAGTCTGAGCTGCTGAACGACACCGGGTATGATTCAAGATACACGGTTATTAAGAAACAATACTTGGCAGAGTCCTCCTTGATTAATTGTATCGATAAACGAGCATTCAACCAAGTTGCACCTGAGGACCCGCGTGTATATGCGAACAAAGGCGCCTTTGGCGAATTTTCCGCTCTTCCAGTTTCCCCCAGTTCAACCAACTTGATGGATCTGACCTGCAGCTGTTGTGGTGGGTCGTCATTTTTTTTTTTTTTTTTTTTTTTTTTCTTTTCATTAAGCGACTATTACCGCGGCCGTAACTTACGTGTAAACGTAAGTGCAGCGAAAACCGCAAATACAAAAATTGGGGATATTCCGGCAATCGCATCCTGCTTCGTGCGCGATTATATTTATCCGATAGAAAAACCGCAAGTTTGAATCGAATTACTTTTGCCGGTCTTAATAGCGCTACTATGAGATTTGTCATTCGCCGAATGATTCACATCGTGTCATTCATCATCACGTAAAAAATAGTACCGGCCGTTTTTCTTTCGTTTACAGCCTTGCGATTTTTTTTTTTTCAGCGAACGAAGAAATATACTTTTGATCTTTGAGAATTTAATGTAAAATTTTATTTTTCAGGTCACCCGCCAACTTCTTTCGAAGATTTCGAGTTTTAAGGTAAGATACTTGTTTCCAATGCACGTGAGACTATCGCATTTATCTACGCGCCATTTTCGCATGCGGATTGTATTACGCGGTCCAGGAGCCGTTTGCGAATATCTTGGCCGTTTACAGTCGCAATCCGATATCGTAAATATAGCCAGTAATTTCCACGTGGATCGGCATCGATTCTTTTTTAGGTTATCGATTGCCATCGACAGGTCGTGGACTCGATACATAAATAATATCTGATCTAACATAAGAATTGTATGACGTAGCTATCCGTGACGTTGACAATTAACGTGGGCGGATTACGTCACATCGAATCCCCATACGTCTGACGCTACGCGTCGATTAATTCAAGTGTTTCCTCTTGCGAATCGTCTTGCTAATTATTTCAGTGCTACCGGTTCGTCTTATATTCGTCGATTGGAAAATTTATCGATTATCGTTCGGCACGCGAATTATATTTTTCGAATACTACGTAACGCGTCACGCGGTCACAATAAAGCCGAAAGAAATTATTTTATCACGGTGCTCAGCACGTGAATCAGTTTACGCCCATAATACGTGAACGTCAAACGATCGTTTAATAATGTTTTGATCGCAAGTCGCTCGCCTTGGTGATTGTCTGACCGCGATCAAATCGCCAAGTCAGCAATACGAGTTTAGCGTCTCTTTGTAGCGCAACTGGATGCTGAAGTTGTTGCTCCCTTGATAATGTAACCTGCTTCGTAATTTTCTTTTAAAAAGGATGGCACGATTTTTTTTTTTTTTTTCAAACGATTTCATTTAGGTACGACAATTGCCCCATGTCCCAGCGGAGTCATTTTCGTGGGTGGTGGTGTTATTTTTTTTTTCACTACTTTTTTTTTTATTTCTTGGAAGAAATTTAAAAAATGAGGATACCAACCAGACGCTTTAAAAATTTTATTCACCGTCTTGCCCTTAGAAACCGCAACGGGTTAATATTTTGTGTCCGCGAGATGAATTCAATCGCAGCAATCAACTGCAATTAATCTCGTCTCGCAGTCGGCTGGAGTCGACGCCTGGTACATCGTATAGATCGCGTAGGTTCGCTCTTGGAATTACTCATTGCTACTTCCATTTGTCTTCCTATATATTTGGACTTTTGCCTCGCGAGTGGGTGGGCGTCCTTTGCCGAGTGGCTATTGAATGAGTCTTGTCACGAGTTAAATGGGTATGCGGTAGACCCAGTCGGAAGCAGCGCAGTCCATCGTTCTTGACTTCCTCGTGAAATTTTGAAATTACGGAAGGAGTGACGCGTCATTGGCATCCGGGCAAAGGACTGCGGCAGATTTGATTCGGTACGAAGGGAAACCGCGATTGCGGATTTTTAACGGAACTGAATAAATTGAAAGTTCACGATTGCACGAGGTGAAATCATTAAAACTGATTTTTTTGAAAAGCAAGCAATTCCTGGGATCGTATAGACTGTATACGTAGGCATACACTACAGTCTAAGTAAAATCTACCGACTGCGCACGAGCATTATTCTCATCTCATTGACGCTCTACCCAAGACGGTTAACTCACGCAGGAATAACGGAACAATTCGGAGAAAGTCCACGGTACCGTAGTAATGAATTTCTTGGAAATTTTCAAAATTTTATTATTTCATTTAAAAAATTTATTCGACCCACCGTACGAAATAAATTGTCGACTGGTCGATGTAAACATTTTTTTACAAAATTCTAATAAAAAAAATCGTCATTGTCACATATTTACACGGTGACCAGCTTGAAACGGGGTGCGGTGCTCGAGATCCGATTTGTAGGTTAAACGTTTGAGACAAACCCATGGCCTTTGGTGACAGAATGGCAATCATTACGCGAGCCAAGCCCTGCAGGATGACCTAATATACATACCGCAGCGTCTATAACACTTTTCCTGTAATGCCGGCACGCGCTCCATCACAGGCTAAAAATAATATCAGACACGTACGCAATTAATGCACGCGTGAATCACCGTGAGAAGCGTGTGCGTTAACGCGAGGGCGAGTAGAGATGCTCTCGTAGTGTCTTTTAAGGTACATCTGGCACCGAGACCCGAAACGTCAAGCAGCAGCAGCACTTTAAGCACACGGTCGGAATCGCTACTTGAGACTTAAATAGACGTGGGTTCTCCGGGATCCGGTCAGTGTCATTGATCCGAGTGTGTATAAAATCAATGTCCAACAAATTAACCGATTCTTTAAACAAATAGGAATAACGTCCGACTTACACTACCGTGTGTCTTGTGCGGACTGGATAACTGGAGCATTCACTTTTGCTTCCTGTTCGCGGCACGAGTCAGTAAACTCTGCTATGCGTATATATGTATATATAACTCAATACACTTGTCAAGTGAACGAGACTTTACGATCTCGACGATACAGTCCGTCTATTTATTTTTCTTGTATATAGTCCCTATAGAGGAGATAGTAATAAGGTCGTGCTGTGCCTGGCTACTAATATGCCGGCATGGCGTAAAATCGTTCAGCAAATAGAATTTCAAAGATTTCAAGGTCCCTACACAGTGCCGTCGCTGCGACTGCTAAGGTGACTGCGAATATGTATCCCTGGTGAACCCCGAGTGAACCTGACAGTGAGATGCTGCGACATCATTGTAATTCGAACGTTTTATGGCTTTGGATTTGTCGGGCAAAGTCAAACGCTTTGGCTTTCGTGGATGTGAGTTAAAATTGTGTCTTTGACTGTTACGTGGTAATTATTATTTTAGACACGTGTTTCGTTCCTTTGCCTTATTTCTAAAGGTTCTTAGGTCTAGCCCTTGGACGGTTTCTATTATACGTTAGAGCACCGGCATTACGTACATTGTGTCTGAGTGTTCCTTGTGGCATTTATTTTTCGAACTGTGACTGTGCTCCGCCGTTTGGTGGAATTTTGGAAAAAAAAAAAAAAGAATTTTAAGAATAACAATTTATAATTGCCTCGGGCTATTTACCGTTGTACGTGTATTATTATGTATCGAGTTATTATCACCCTCTGTCGGCTTTGTTAGTATTATGTGGGCATTAATTGAAACTGTCGTTAGAGACAGATCAGTAATTTGTGAATCGTTATTAAGGGATGATTAGGCATTTGTTTCTTAATATTCAATCGTTTTTGTAATGGAGGATCGAAGGTTGCCGAGATACGTTTCGGCTGGGATTTCCAATTTATCCCTAAAGGCTTTCTTGTTATTTTTTTCTATATTCCCAGAACTGTCAATAAGTGCAATTTGGACACGAGCTACTCGTTAGCAATCGTTTACGTGGTCGAGGAAATATTTAGATGATAGATTTTGTAATCGCGCTGACAACACCTGACCGCGAGCTGTCAGGTGGAACCGATGTGAATCGTTAGGCCCAAATAGTTGCTCTAGGCGAAGGCACTGTAGGCTGTTTATTATTTTCTCATTAGCGATTGAGATTTCGAGAGATGGTCTTGCGTGTCACTAATACGTGACCCTGAAAATGTAACAAGGTCGAAGAATCTCGCGAAGACGTTCGATGACGTGGAAGTTACGGTGATTTGAAATTTGTCTTTTTTTTTACGAATCTTTTGGTCCGATCTTTTGAATGGATTTTCGATACGTTACAAATTTGTAGTGTCTATCCATTTTATGAAATTTACGTCTGATGGTAATGGCAGTGAAAAAAAAAATGATCTAGGGATCAATTCGAATGATCGAGGAAGGATCGGAAGAACGTACTAACATCGAAGTTCTGAGTGGATTCTAGCGATCCTTGGTTTTTCACACGTGTCAGCTGCGTGTCGTCCTTTGTTTTTTTCAAGTGGACGCATTTTATCTGTATTTGTCAAAAAAGTTTATTCACGAAATTTTCGAAGGAAAAACATCCCTGGATAAATTATACCGTGTGTCATATGAATAACCGACAAGTGCTACAAGTTCTTCGGCGTCCCGAGGACGTACACGAGGACAAAGTCTCGAGAAGATTCTGGTCCATTGGCAGATCAATGTTTTCCCATGTTGAGCGCAACAAATGAAAAGTGACGTAGCACCATAGAGATAATTCGAAAATCGTGGCAACCTCGATGACGCTTCCGGGTAACGAAAAATGTTTATCCTAAAAGTCCCTAAAATAAGAAAAAAAAAATTCCAAAAAGTCCGCGGAAGTCGAAAAGTAACGATCAACGAAAATTTGGTATTTTCTTTCGAAAATTTGAATAGAACCTGACGTACCAACGTACATAAAAAAAATGTTCCCATTCGACGTAATGTCGAATTGGAAATCTCAAAGCGTCGAAAATCTTTTTCTACTCTTGAGCCAGTTCCCGTGGGGAGCTTTTTTATCAGGGGCAGCACGCTATGAATATTGCGAGCAAATCCTGGGTGGTCCGGGGCGAAAATTTTAAGCAGAAAGATCGGTCTGTCGTCCGCGTGCCTCTCGTGCTGAGGAATGTGGCCGATGTCTCTATCCGCTTCTTGTCCCTACCTCCGGGACCACACATCGATAATTACCCTCGAAGATTGCACCCGCCTTTTCCACTTTGGCTCTGGCATTAAACGGCCTTTTTCTGTTGGAGCCTCCGTGAACGCGATTCGAATCGTTTTGCGAATCGGAATCGCGACCGGTTGCAGTCCACCGTTTTAGCAATGGTCATACGTACACGTTACACGTATCCTCCGATACCTCCTATAATACATACGCACATACGTATATCATCAAGCAATCAATCACTGGTCCATTGAACCCCGCAGGATACCTTCATCCAATAGGAACTGATTAACGTGAAAATATTCAGGATAAGAAAACGCTCAGCGCGAACGTTTCTCACTTGACTTGCAAAAAGTCAAGGTAACTCGGTACGTGAGTGCCGTGGATTGTTCCGTGAAAATCTAACCAAGAGTGAATCAACCCGTTGGAAAGACCAGTAGCGCATTCTGAATAAAGATGAGTTTCCTATCGACTCTACCGTTGCAAGTACTAACCCAGTGTG
Organism: Cephus cinctus; assembly: GCF_000341935.2. NCBI lineage: Eukaryota > Metazoa > Arthropoda > Insecta > Hymenoptera > Cephidae > Cephus > Cephus cinctus. Next base: position 83,369 of record NW_014334458.1, on the reverse strand, counting down.
GAAGTCCTAAGGTCGATCGTTGGATTCAAATTGAGTTAACGAAATTCTTGATAGCCGGACAAAATGTACATGGAAAGTCAGGCTGCTCTCATCCGATATCACGGAAGCGCTTGATCTCCGAAACAAACTTTGTTTTCTCCTCGGTCGGCAGTACTTGCTATTCGTAACAAGTTCTGTTTGGCATATGTTAACCGAATGAGAAAACGCGTCACGGGACACGTAATTTAGCCCGAGCGATTCCGACTATTGTCTACGTGAAAATCGTCACATTGGCTGCATAGGTTGCCTATTTTGATTGCGACCGCGACGTCCCGATCCACGCAATCTCGAAATGCTCCTGTCGCGGGTACGTGGCTCGATTTTCGTTTATCCCGATAAACTCTCGTATCTCTTGCGTATGTTGACGAACGTCATTTTGAGTCACTGATTAATTAGCTGTGCCGTATTTTTCTGCTTACTGGAACAGTCATCACTTAACCCGTCGCGTGGATGGAGGGTAATGGAAGGAAATCCATGTATGCAAAATATGTATTTACGTAATAGGGGCGTATTGTGGATGAGACACATTTACGGTGTATCTGGGCAGGTTGCAATTATTTTTTATTAAAATTATTTTTTTATGCATTTTTTTTTGTACCGTATTTTTTTTTTACGCATTATCAATGATCTTGCAGTCGTATGTTGTTCCTGGTAAGGATGTAGGATAAAAATATGCGAAATTCAGCTTCGATTGCATTCAGGTAAAACAATCGCTATTTGCTTCTCTCAGCACAGCAATTCTCGATAATCGCACGCGCCTAAACGCGCGTGCTCTGTGCACACATGATAGCTTTACGCGAATTTTGAGCTTGTATTGATAGCGCGGAGCGAGGGTGTCGCGTAACTCATGACGTATGTATAAACGATATGGAATTTCGCAGTTTCTGGTATAATAGCTGGAATGTGTATCACGCAAAAACAGTGGGTCAGTGAATTGTCTGATAAGTTGGATTTTTCATTGTAGAAATTGAAGATTCTTTTTTGTCCACGATTCGGATAAATTTTTTTTTGCTATGTTCTGGAACGCGTCTTAAATCACGTAGAGATTCTCACGTAAGACTAGCGTTTCTCACGGGTTCTAGACTTTTGAGGAATGTGACTTTTTGAAAAGTCACTTTTACTTGATTTTTGTTTTTTCGTGTGTTAAATGATTTTTTTGTAGTATTGCGAGTCTACACGGTATTTAATTTATTTAAATTTGCGACGCAAAGTACCTCAATGGAAATCCGAGTGACGTAGGTCAGTCGTCGAGCAAGGTCTTGTTTATCTCGTCTTTGATAACACGCGAGGTGTTCGTTTACCGGCGTTAGGCTTAACGTGATTTCTTTCATTTTCAGTTTCCGTCGATGCACTTGCGCTAATACTGAAACCACGTGGCTTGCATCTTTCGACTCGTTCATTGCGAGTGACACAGATCATGAATATATTAAATATTTATCAAGTATTTTCCTTATAATCAAATACTCACGGCATTGATCTTCATCGATAATCAATTCAGTATTCAGGAATAAATTATACTATAAATAGTATTTCGCATATACGACGCTTTATAGATAGACAAGATGTTTATTTATACCATTTTTCGTACATGTTATTTACATATTATATACCGCGTTTTAAAATTTGGTTAAACAGCTGTTTATCTGAGTTCGATGTCCTTTATAATGAATTTCATGTCATTTCTTGACGTGATTTTCACTTAGTCGGAACACACGTGCTTATTTCAGATATCTATATTCGCCTTTTTGATTTTCTACAATTTCTGTAATTTTATTTTAAAAAAATTAAATGTTCAATATTTATCGTTGTTGATTATGCTGTAAGGATTCGATCGGAATATATTCAATTCCGACGAAGAAACCTTGAATTTCATAACTGAAACCCACTACGTCATTGATGAAGTCCGGATTTCGCCCACCTATGAACAGCGCATAACTGACTCTCGCGCGGTGTGACGTCACGAGAATTCGAAAACCTCCGATCACGATCTTGCGAGTGAAATTACAAGTTGTTCCGAGATCCGCGCGAGTCTCATCCGAATGAACATTCAATACCGGCAACGCCTGGTGCAACCGACGACATAGAAACCTAGAAACCAGTCGGGAACGTAATTTTGTCCTTCTGAAAGTGACGCAACCGAAGAAATCATTGCCATCGCGTTTAGGGTAGAGAAACGCAACGATAGCAGCGTGTTGCCACTTAACACGTAATCGGATGAAATAAAATCCTGTTAATACATAACATACGTTAAACGTGCTAACTCACTCGTGAATCTGCAAGATCATATCAGTTGGTAATCCCACGGAATTCCGGTACCACATTAAATTTTATAATTAGCCAAAATAAAAATGCAAGTTCGAGAGGCACGGTTTGAACGGAGAAAAAATTTTGTTATTTAAATTTAGATATTTATTTATTTTTTTTGGATTATTCATATCGATTTGTCCCTAATACAAAATCGTCTCTCATTTCCTGGATTCCGTATAAAGTTCTCCCCTACGAATACATACGTTCCGGTGGCTTTTGCGAACACGATGGTGGTTCCGTTCGTGGAAGCAAAATAGCTGTCGCGTCCCGACGCTATGCGTCAGAGAGGAGTGTGAATTCCATCTTTCGATTCATAAGTCTTACCTATTCCGAGAAGGAATCCGTTTCCGAAAGGAAGCGTGCGTGAGCACGGTTGTAGCGGGCAATGTGAATCCTACCAGTCTGTGCCACTAGCCTGTCGGAGGCTCGCCGCAGAGTTACGAGATACGACGTTGTCCAAGCCAGTGAAAGGAAACGTCATCGAGGACAGGTGGGAGAAGAAGGGACAATGGTGGGGAAACGTAGTAGGGCGTGGTGGGGATAGAAAGCGCGCGAGGGGAATAATGGTCCAGGCGAAAAGTCCTCCTTACCGGTAGGACGAAACAGGCAATTTTTCCGGTTACACGAAGGATACGTGAAATAATTTGAAATAAAATAAATAAAAATAAAATAATTTTTTTATTCACACCGAACCGCACGGGAGCCCGTTCAATTTGTGGGATCACGGGACGTCGGGAGGTGAATAGGAAATTTTCTTTTTCTTCCACGTTCTTCGGACTATTTATCAGTCGTTCAGTTTTTTATTGTCGACTATTGCAATCATTGGGATTTTCCCTCCTTGGCTCGTTACGCACCGTGGGCAGCTACGACATCCTTTTTCTTTTTCCTTTAAACCGTAGGAAACTTGTCTGATGCATCTGGTCAGATCGTACTCCGATAACGCAAGGTTGCATGCGGTTAGGATATATCATGGAATTTCGTGCGTCAATTCGTGATGTAACGAGATAGTCTTCGACGATGATTTTGTTAAGTAATATATTTTTGTTGCTTAGGGAAATTAGAGGATTTCCAGGAGCAAGAGTATGTCACCTTTTGTTTGATCTCGAAAGTGCCTGGATGCTTCGAGAGGTTGATTCAGATATCCGGGTTGGCATTTTTGAGGAGGAATAAGTTTGGGCGATTCTAAGTAGGATCAGTGACGAAGATGCGCTTGTACTTCCGGTTGAAATATTTTTTACCGTAAGGAATTAATTGATTTGCGCAATAGTCACAAAATTGGAAACGCATCGATTGCAGCTGACGTCAGGTGCAAGATGCCTGGCAAGCATATCACGGAATTATTACTCGATTTCGTTTGTCACGATTGGGAGAGAAATGGAGAATTTTCGTAGCGATGGAAAAACGGATGAAATTGAGAAACTGCGCAATTGCATCTGCCATTGTGCACCTGGAGCGACGGGTATGGACCTGCAAGAATCTTCATGGGAGGCAGATGCGAAAGTGTCCAGGATCTCTAGCCAGGACAAATCGGTACCGTACGAGAATAATGTTAGAAATGAATTCTGACGAAGAACGAAAATTTTGGAGACTGTCACTTCAAAATGTGGAAATATCCTATACGTGATAAGAACCGATTCCGTGATGGAAGGTTGGACAGATTAACAGTACTAAAGAGAAAAAGTGCCGATTGGAATGTCCTGGACTGATAATAGGAATAGCTAACGAGACGAAATGAGAAATGGAAGGAACGTCGAGAGGGAACCTGTTATCAGATACTTATCAAGCCACGATAATCTGATAGGTCCAGTGGCTGTCCATTGGACCAGTGAACTCAGCAGTTTAAGCGCACGGACCAATATACAGAATATCAAATAAATCAATATGAGAAAAAATGCTTTTTTTTACATGATACTAAAAATAAAAAAGTGGGCCAATAAAAGGAATATAATTTATCTCTATAAACTACATTATTTATTATGGCGTTTTACAATCTTCTCAAATTGACGGTCCAAAGTGAGTACCCCCGTGGCTGAAAACAGCCAGGACAATTAACAGTGAGAAATTGGGCAGGTCGAACAAGCACAGACAGGCATAAGGATCGGTGACGATAAAAGAAGCCAGCAAGGAAGCGCAGGGGGCCTCGTCGGTGTAAAGCCAGTGGCGTCGGGTAGCCATCCAGCCGTGGTCCTCGTACAAGAAGAGTGATAGTGGGGCGACTAGTAGAGGAGTGGGGATGGCAGGCGCTCACGGGGAGTTATGAATGAGCCGGTGAAGAGCAGCGTGTGGCGAGGAGGGTCGGAGGGGCG
>NW_014334458.1:77592-78410 GCF_000341935.2 Cephus cinctus | reverse complement strand
AGGCAAGTAAGGAAGAGATCGGAGCGGCGTGGGGGTAAGGATTGGCCCAAAGCGGGGTGCGGGCCACGTGCTTCGGAGCCTTTACAATCGTATATAGGCACCGACCAGCAGAGCGCCTAGTACCATATTCTCACAGTCACTCCAAGCACATGAGACAGACAGACAGAAGTCCACCTTCCACTTCCATTCCTTCCGCAGGTTCACTCCTACTATAACGAACGCCTGCCTGGTTGCCTGCCAGCCAGCCAAGCCAGCCAAGCCAGCCAAGCCAGCCTGACTGACTGCCTGCCTGCCTGCCTGCCTTCCTTCCTTACTGCTATACCTACCTACCTCCGTAACTCGGACATAGAGGTGATACTCACCACTTGCTCGACTCAGTCACCTCCTGTCACTCGGTAGGGCACGACGATCTTCCCCGCGACGTCCCAGGATCCACGCAACGTATAGCCGCAGCCACCGTAGGCAGAGGGTTACACGTACGAGGATACGAAATCGAGAGGATACCTGCAAGAGCGAAAGACTGAGCGAGAGTCGGAAGCCGAAGGCGAGTGTGCGTGTGAGATATATATATATACACACATATATATATACATACACATAGAGCGAGAGAGAAGAGAAAAGAAGAGCCTAAAGGAAAGGACCACCCTTAACGGTTGAAGCTGCTGGACCATCTTCTGACGTCGGTGTGCCCCTGAACCCCGATCCCGGACACCCCAAGCCCCACCAGTCTCACCCCCCCGATATTCCCACCTCCACCGGCACCTTCGTGAGAACAGAAATCCCCCCCTACACCCTCGTACTCCCCCTCCCGCCTGACC
>NW_014334458.1:73864-77246 GCF_000341935.2 Cephus cinctus | reverse complement strand
CGACTCTTTTGCCTCCCCCCTCCCCCCGTATAAGAATCAGTGCATCGCGTGTGCCGGGACCAGTGCCAAACGGATTGTGATTCTGTGCAGACAGTTTTTGAGTGCTGCGAAGGAAGTCTCGTGACAAGGAGCACATCTCCTAAACTTCGAATTCATTCATCGAGATTAATTACTTTTTTTTTTTTTTTTTCAAACGACATATCTATATGCGCGTATAGATTGCCATACGCGTGTCGCATATATATATATATACGTACACGCTGGAAGTACGCGTGACGCGCAACGACACCGCACACCGGCGCGAGTCACACGTGAATCGTCGTTACGGTTAGCTTAGAATAACACGCGCGGTCTCAGTGATAAAAAAGTGTGATGCGATCATGATCCTAAGAGAGATGAAGGATACAGCGATCGCTCGTGATCATCCGACGATGATGGAGGCTATTCTCACCCGCGATCAGAGGACTACGTCTCATAGGGTCCTTGACCGTCGCTCAAAAGGTGGCACGATTTTCTCATCCACCGCGATCATCGCTGACACCGGTATCGGCTCGAGCACCGGCAGTAGCGGCAACGGCACGAGCGGCCAGAGTAGTGGCGGGACGATTGGCGCTTTTAAAAAGATGCACTGTACAAACATCGTCGCTGTCACGAGGAAACGGAGAACTGCACTTGGGAGAAGAGTAGAGTGTGATGATGGGTGCCTGGTGCATTGTAGTTCTAATAAACGGATACGAAGATTTTCCAGCACCACGTGGCTCAGTAAGTTTGTCATGTCATCGATAAGCGATTTCGATAATCGACGAAAATCGATGATCGACTTTTAACTCAGGGAAATGCTATTTTACTGCGAATTGACGTGCATATATATATATGTGTATTGAAGTCCCGTATGCTCGTTTGTCATATCGATTCATTGCGAGCGACTGCAGTTTCTCTTTTACGGACACGATGACACTTTTAGCCGGGGAAAATTGGTTTCCGTGAAACAGTCGATATAAACTGGACTGACTTTTCTTCTATATCGTCCTGGCCGACAGTCGTTAGACTGTAAATTGTTTATCGTCGGAGATAACGATTTTGAATTATTTTCGATTATCCAGATCACTTTTTGTTTTCTATGCTCAATGAAATTTCCTTGATTAGGGTTTTACGATTTATACGATTTTTTTTTATTTGGTCACGAATATCCTCACTGTCGTTCGTTCATATCCAGAAACGTTACTTGAAAATGATCCGTGTGCTTTTCATGATTTACGTTATTCGTTTAAAAGGTAGCTCGGAATCGCGCGAATCTTTTGCTATTTTCTGATTATTGGTCCAGGGTCACGTTATATCGGAATATACGAGTGACCTGTTCGCGTGTAAGTGTACCGATTTCCTAGTGGCCGCTATGGGACACGTAAACGAGGCTCATTACCGAGGGTGCGAGTGACGTTTATAAATGCATTATGCAGCCGTTAACGATGGGTAATTTCTTCGTGATTGTCGAGCACGCGCCACGGCACTGATTTAAAGTGCCCGACGACCAGTAGAAAGATTTCGCGTCGTTGATACCAGAAGCGAGTGACCTTACTGAAATATTCGCAAGTCCGTAGGAGTCGAGTGTACGAATAAATGGCAAAAGAAAAGAATGCAAAAGAAAATAGTCTCGGGAAAAATATAGCTTGCGTAAAAAATCGCACGTGCCATATCGATCCCTTAATTGGTAGCGATATCCCGAAAATTACGTATTACCTATTAGCAGCTCGAGGCGAGACTCTTAATCGGCCAGTAGTCACTCGTAAATCGCCGCCAATTTGAGTTACGACCTGCCAGTGAAATTCCGCATGAAGTTTAAGCGTTTTAGCGATATCCGCCTTCGGGCTGCAACACGACTCCTTTTTTTTTTATTTACGTCGATCTTACCCGTTCCCTCGTATTCGTTTGGTCGGTTCTCCATGGGCTTTTTCGCGATTAGGCTTATTTCGACTCGATTGCCTGTCGGTTATCATTCACTAGAAAAAAAGGCTGGATAATCATAGGGAATAATGACGAGCTAAGACTTATCCGGGTATTACGGGTCGTTTCTATTGACGACTTTCCATAATTTATGTTTCCTATCCTTTCGCCGTCGTTGCCATCGATTTTTTGCACTTTACTATGAAGAAAGTTTCCAAGTGATTCCGATGAGCTGACAGGGACACCCCGAGGGAATCGGGAGTGGATGGAAACTTTTATTTTTTCATGACAATGGGTTGCTATGCGAAATACGAGAACAAGTTAGATATATGTATATGTACCTAAATATCTATTTAATAATATAAATACAGTCCCTCAGGAGTTCTCACGGTCCAGGATTTTCGGGCGAGTGGACGCATTAGTCATGTTCGTAACGGTCCTCGTTATCGCAGCTTGGTCGTCGAGGCACTCAGAGGTGAACGATTCGCGCCTGCTTTTACGTCTCGGATCCAGTGATTTTCTTCTCCTCGACCCAGGGACGAATATTCGTGATATATTGAGGGTCCTGGTGTAGAGACAAAAGTCCTGACTGAATTCAGAAACGTGGGGTTGGTACAGTTAAAGCCCTGGCTCGCGGGGCCACCTGTTGGGCGACGAGCGTGCTACATGCTACAGGTGGCTCATTCAGGATCTCCCGGTTGGCCAGTCAGGCAGCAGCAGCAGCAACAGCAGCAGTAGCAATTCCTATCGTCAGGATAATCTTCGAGAATAGGTATTTACCTGTGAGAGGAGTGTCGGACCTGGAGCTGGAAGATAGAAAAACGTATGCAACAAAGATTAGAATCTATTGGAGTCGAATGACATTGGATAAGATAAGACAGAGGTTTTATGATCGATAAAGAAAAAGTCATAGAATTTTTATTCAGTTTGAAATTCAACGAAACCCTATCAGCATTATCAGCAACGATAACGGCATATCTATAGATCAACACTTGTAAAGTCGTAATCTAACAGCAACGGCAGAAAAGTCCTGAGACAGAATCCAATAGCAGCAACTGATGCGCGTCCTACAATAAATCGGCGAGGCGTGTGTTGTGTGCGCGACCTACCGCAACGCACGGTGGTCCCGTCCGTATAGCGCTGGGATAGCCGAGGGGGGCATAATGGGGTATAATTGTCGCGAGCAATGCGAGGACAGTGCACCATTACTGCATTTTTCCCGTCTTCTTGTCGGTGCGCGAGATGCGCGTTGCCGGGTCGTGCTGAGCTGACCGATGCGCGCGTAACTTTTTTCCCTTGCGCCGCGGGTTCTCAGGAATTTCACTGGAACGCCGCCGCCGTCGTCGGTCGTAGCAGGCGAGAGCCCGGGCCTGGTCGTTGAGGTAGGCCCAACGTTACAGATCAGTCCAGGTCAGGTTCCTCGTGGGGCGAGGGGGCGCGG
>NW_014334458.1:65558-73706 GCF_000341935.2 Cephus cinctus | reverse complement strand
GGGGGGGGGGGGGGGGGGGGGGGGGGGGGGGGGGGGGGGGGGGGGGTATAGGCCCACGTAGAAAAATGTCAACCCTGTCGCATGGGTCCGGTAACAATTGTTATCTTGGACCCTTCACCCTTCCCCATCGTATATCGTAACAGTTCACCTTTGTACCAGGTCAAAGGTCACCGTGCATTTTCTTCATTCCGAACTCATCCTCGCGTCCGAACTGTCCGAATGGAGCTTTTCTCATCGTTGACCTTTCATTGGTGTACGACGATGTGCGTAGGTCGTTTGAGGGTGAGGAGAGGGGTCGAGGGTGGTTGTAGGGGAAGATCGGATCAGTTCGCAGGGCCGTCGCGTAATTACGAGAAGTCAGTCATCCTTTGAAAATAATTAGACGCCTTTAGCTACCCTTGGAAGTTATTATTATACGTTCCTTCTTACGCTCCCTTGCTCACGTGGACTCTGGAAATTATCAATGGCTCATAACCGTCTTGGGTGTCGAAGGTCATCCTGGCATTAACACGTGTCTTAATACAATTAATTTAATTGAAAATCGTTACCAGTATCTTATCCGTGCTGCTGTAGCTTCCATTGGGCTAGGCCAGGGGTGGCCCTGGTTGGCTAAGTTGAGACCGGTCTCGTGTCCGATCGATGACAATCGATCGACCTGACTTTTGAGGTCGACCGTGCAACTCTCGGTAACGAGCAGATCGGCTGACCAGATGTCCCAGGACGCCCTTATACCTTCATAACAATACGGCCAGGCGGACGACATTCCCTTCTGCGACGTTGGTACCTCGATAAACGTATGGATCATTGGGGTATCATCAGCTTCCCCTTAAACGGATGTCACACGCGCGGCACGTTTTCGATTACGGTTTCGATGCGAAGTATAGTCTATCCTTCGCAGTAAATTGATCTCTGCCTACGGCGATGAGGTATGTCTAGGAGTCGCTCGTTAACATGCGTAAGGTGTACGAGGCGTCTGGCTGCCGCTTGCCGTCTCCGTCGAGAGACCTACTGATTCTACCTCGAGTCCCGAGAGCTCAGACGTTTATGATTTTTTTAGCGCCTCGTAGAAGACTTATGCGTCTTTGTTTCTCATTGTTGTTTTCACGCTGAAACTCACTCGTCGGATCTCTCGTTGTGACGATCGAAGACCGTTGGGATGATTTTGACCTTATTTCGACAGTTTACGAGATACGTGCGCACGGGAGACTCGGGATGCCAGGCGTTGACTTAAAAGTCGCCTAGTGCGGCCTTAAGGAGTTTGCACGGTTTTCGTCGCTGGACCGCAGCCAAGACCTGTCATCAAGGGTCGTAAGAGAAGAAATAACGCGCGAAACGGGAACGAAATTCATGGTGACGATAATTTGCCAGAAACCTGCACCAAATTACATGATGATCATAAGACGGACGCCATTCAGATTCGTGGTTGTCGTGTAATCGTGTACAATAAATCGATTAAGCGCTTCTGGGCCCTTTGCTCCACTGTACGGAAGTCTTCGTGAATTTCGGCCACTCGATGGCTCATCCAATTTCATAATTTATTCAGACTTTTTATCGCTATGGTATTTCGATACAAATTTATAACTTTTTTTTGCGGTTTACAAAAAATGTCTGAATCATTCGAAGTAATAAAGAAAAATACTCACGTTGTATGTTTTATTTATATTTTCAGGGCTAGGCAGCCTTCTAATAACTTTGCTGGTTGTCTCGGTGCACGGAGCCCCGACGACGATGACTCTTGAGGATAGACAAGGACGACTGAATTCACCACCCAAATGGGTAAATCCTTGCGGCCTGGCAGCCGATGATTTGGACGCTGATGTTGATATGGTGCAACTTCGGGACGAGCAGCTGATCACCCAGGTGGTCGTTCAGGCCAAGATGGCGCTTATGCAGGCGCAGCTCTTTCGCGACGATTACGTGAGTACTTGCGAATTGCATTAAACTCATTGAAATCCTAAGTAATTTTATTAGGTTATGTGGAAAATTTTATTAAGTCATTCGAACGACACTTAGGTATATCCGTTAGAAAAAGTAATGTAGAAACGCATATGCACTCGTTCAGCCAATCTCGTTGCATTAAGGATCAATTCGTAGGACCAATGATGATAGACATGTTTTGTAAGGCTATCGAGATGGTAAATAGGAAGCCGAAGTCAATGACGACACCACGGGGAAAACCGTAGCGCCAACGCTCTCTGTTTTTCCCGTGAATAAACGAGGAGAGCGTGCGAAAAAATTTAAGAGACGCGAACACAGACTCAAGCAGAGTCAACGAAAGTTCAAACGGTTGGTTAATCGGTTGTGCAAAAATTTCTTGAAATTTTCGCGAAGAGAATGGCGAATCGATTAATCGCAAGATACGCACGGACTATAGGAGGAGTAGTAAGCTCATCAATGGGACTATAATTACTGGCGTGGGTGGTAAAGCCGGGAGGGGGTTAGAGAGAGGGAAGATGGGGGGGGGAATGAGAGAGGGGAAGAGAGTCGTTCGAGCGGAAGGCAGTTATGGCTGTACTTCCGGTGAGACGGACATTGATCGTGCGACGAGTCACACCATCCTTCGAAAGAGATCTCGAAAGTTTCGCGTATAAATCGTTCAAGTTATTTTTATATTGTATCACGTCGATCGGACATAATTCAAATTAAGAAATATTGAGATAAGGATTTTACAGTGATTAATTTGAACCCAGACGCGGATTCGTGGTTGAGGAAAAATATACTTGATACGTCGATAGAGAGGACGTTCGTGCCATGAAAATCATTCTCGGTTCGATCAATGATGATCCAGGTCTCTCGGATCGCTACACGAATCATCCATTCAGCTGATCTCTAATCAAATTTCAAGGAATAACGAGAGGAGGAACGTGATTCGTTCAGAAGCAAGACCCGGTATCTATATCCTTGTGTAAGTGTCCGCCGGAAGTAGGAGAACGTTCCTTAGGAGTCCCCACCATCGATCAGGGTAGTAAGGCCGGGTACTCGGACACACGTTCATTAATCAGCTGCAAGGCTCGTGACATACCTACGGCTGATAAAGCGTCGAAACGCATCGAGAATCGGTAATACGAAACCGTTTTGATCTACCGCTACTGGGATAAGACCAAGACGAGCGATCTCGATTCCATTATAATCTTGAGTCTCATTCGAGGAAGCTAAAGTGTCCTCTGGACGGATCTATCGGGAGCCAAGCGACCGGCACTTTGAACCTGGTGAAAGATTCTCGAAGTTAAAGACCGGATCCAAGTGAACTTGACCCAACGTCCAGTTCCGGATGTCCTTAGTTCGCTGTCCGGTCGCATCCGGACTAGCCATAAATAATTGGAGAACATTTCATCACACAATTAAGGCACTACGTGGTCCCGTCCGTTAATCGTACGAATCGAACCTCCAAGAGCCCAACGATCGCTCCGAGCAACCTCAGAGGCTACTCTCTTTGTACTGTCAGTTCGAACAGGCCGATTCTCAAGGTATCCATTTGGATGGAAGCGCATGATTCATCGGTGCTCCGGTATGTCATTCAAGGACCTAGCCGAAACGATCCCCGAGAGACAAAAGGGAGAAATCCCGAGGTATCATCCATATAGGAAACCGCACTGAGATCCTGCGGTTCGACCGCAGACCCGAAACTTTACTCCGTATTTTCAGGCTGATCGGCACACGAGGCGGCGCTCGGCGACTGAGCCAGTTTTATAATTTATGTGCCAACCGAACGTCACGACGCTCACGCTCTGCGCGCGCTTTTTCTTACTCCATCGTCTCTTCTCTCTCCGGGTCATTAGATTCAAAACACGCGTTAGCCAAGTCGCCGGCACATCGGCACACGTGACGTGTACGCCTCCAGGGGACACCTGTGCGTTTCGGGAGCACGCAGTAACAGTGCGCGGCGACGCAATTAAATATACGCGGAGCGCACCGATCCCGCTCCTCCTATTGCAACAAACTGCAAAGTGGAATCCAGTTCCACGTTGTAGGAACCGAGTAAAGTGATCGGGATCGCGATCCTCGGATCGATCCGAAGGGCTCTCTCACAATCGGCAGTGGGGTCCAACGGGTTGCAGAGCTCTCCGACACTCGTTACATCATCGCCCATGCGATACTCGATACCGATGTTTTCTAAGTCAGCGCATAACACCCGATATCCTCTTGGATCGCCGCTCCGGAGCCCTATGAGAACCCACCGTGAAGCAGAGGGAGCCTCTCCAAGTGGATTGAAGTTTCGTTTGGGACTCGTAGAAGTCGCTGGAGGACACGTACGGGTGGGTGCATACTGGGACAAGGATAAGAGTCATTGGGGCTCAAGTAGCCCGTGCAGGTGCGGACTGTGATATATCCGAGCTACGGCGACATACTGTCTGGATGGTCCATTGTTACGTCATCCTCGAGGTCATCTTATCTTTATCTGTGGGAAGCAGCGGGATGTTATATTAATTCAATCCTTATCTACTCTCCTCTACTGATAACACTCTCTTATCCTTCTTCAGCCGATCTATCTCGCGTCTCCTTACACTCATTTCACTTATGCGCTTCCGGCTTCCCTTTTGTCCGCGCGATGATGGACGCCAAGTCGTACCGTTGTCAGACCTCTGCTGTGAAGTTCGTTGTGAGACGAATATATATATATGTATATATAAGTACGTGGCGACGTCGTCGACTCTAGGCGTGACGAGGCAACTTCAGCACGCGCGTTCACTCGTGATTGTAAACAAAGTGTCGTGGGCTAGGATGATGGAGACGCATAGGCGTCGTTCCCTTCTTCAGGGGTACGACGTATAGCTACGTGCAAGAATCGTAAAATATCGGAAGTGGAGGATTCCAATAAATCAGAATCGGAAGCTGCCCCTCCTTCGTAGCCACCTACCACACCGGCACTCCGCCTGCATACTAAAGTGCAGACCGGATACAACGCGCCAGCACATATATATATGACCACTTCAATGTTATTCCTGCTCACTTCGACTTCTTAGATATTATACAATTCGTTAAGTGCTCGCTCGCTCTCCGGAATACCTTTGTCGCCTTGGAACTATATCGTCGAGTGATATACCACGGTAGACTCTCTTGAGCTTGCTCATCGAGCTGATCTGGATAGGACTGATTGGAGGGTTTTTTATATATTGTTTTTTTTTTTCAAATACGAAATCCGTGAAGGAAGTCTACTTTTGTTAATTGTATTATGGGCACGGCTGAGGTGGGTTGTACTTCGATGAGAGAACCTTCGATCGCTGCCCGGGCCCGTTGTACCGAATTTTTATAACTTCTAATAAGCGGTGGCCGAGCTTCGGGAAAAGAAAGAAAGAGAGAAAGACTAATTGATTTTGACGGGTCCCCACCGACTGTGCGTCGGGGACTCCAGCCTACTTCCTGCCGGTTTTCAGTCCAGTTTTACGATTATTTGAGTTTCGGTGTGGCCGAGGAGTTTTTTACGAGGCACAGAAAGAAGAGAAAAGGAGAAGTGGAGGGAGAGCGAGAGAGAGAGAGAGAGAGAAATACAGAGCTACGATTTGCTCACCGCCAGTGGTTGTTAGCGACAATTTTTCTTAATTCTCGTCTCGTCGCTTGTGTCTCACGCGAAATTATTACGGATCGTCAGGTTCGGAATTTTATTTTTTTGAAAAAAAAAGTTCGAAATTATGTGTACACCTGAAATCTTTAACTTCTTCGATATTCCTCATTGTCTCCAGTTTATATCTACCTGTGTCGATAAAAGCGACTTTACATGCCGCTACCAGATGAGAGCCTTCAGCAGCGTCGAACCAGCCATAAAACGTAGGAGGCCATAGGAGTAAGGACTCCTTTCGGTACACCAAAGTACGGACGGCTAATGTATTTATTAGGGGCCCGCTGACACCGGATTATCGTAAAATTGCCTTTAATTGCCTAAGCGGCTCGTTTTTTGTTTCCATTTCCACGAGGAGAATCGAATATTTCTCTGACGTAAGAAACAACCGTGTATAAAAGTGGGACCTCTCGCTTATGGAAGAACCGCTCCTTACAAAATGGACACATTGACACCAGATCGTACCTTTTTAAATTCAGCTCGACCTAAATCAAACGGATACTTTGTAAAATCACAAATAAATGCTAATTGTCGTCCAAGTTAACCAGTATCTAACGGGTGTCTTTAAACGAACCGTAGACCCTTTTAGCATATCTATCCACCATATAGATCTCAGGCACAGTACCCAAGTAACCTTTATTCACTCTTATCTCTTAAATACTGCTTGGCAGTCCGGGCCTCTGACTGAGATCGATGGCGAGGTAGTCCTTTCGAAGGCATCACACCACCGCGATCATAACGTCCTGCAAAAGTAGTAGCATTGGGTGTTGATTGTTATCATTCCGTTCTCCAGATAAGAGAGGCTGACAATGAATGGAGTCTGCTCTGGGCCCAGCTGGCGATCATACGATGCCACCGAAGCACGTATCGATATGACCCAGCTGCAGGTACCAACTGTAATCGGACGCGACGTACGATAAAAAAAATAATATTAATACAGTACCAAAAAGTCATATACATATACACGTAAGACAATGTTACCATAACAGTAAAAAAAAAAGTACTCTCCCACGCTCGATATTTAAACCCACAAGTATCGGTACTCCGCGTACTAGCAGGGCACGTGCTGCACTAACCACATTGCGGGCGCAATTCCCAGTAGCCGGCAATTGTAGCATCGGCGTCGGCTCCGATGTGAAACGAAATTTGACTTGGCGCGAACGCACCGGACTCGATTTAGCAAGAGTCCCGCGCCACTGGGGCTGCGTTTAGTCACCGATTACCGCGAGCAGCCAGTTATGCGATTTGTCTCGACAATGCTGGATCCTCTTCCCGGTATAATCGAGCGTCGGAGTGAGTAACCAGGGCGCCGCGATGAGCAGCTCGACACGCTCCTTCGGGTCGCGTTTCTTGCTCGGGACGACGCAGGCGAACGGCGGCGGACCCGGTCGCTCGTCTACCGGCAGCGCCGGGCCATCCGCTCCCCCAGGCTGCTACCTACGCTCTTTTCGAGTCTGACTTTTTGGGAATACCGGCTAGCAGGCGCGCCGCGAGTGCTTTACCAGGAATCTACTTGGAAGCCGTGTAGACCAGGCGCCGCGACCGGCCAGACACGTTAATTGTCCCATTGTGGCATCGCTTACACCGAACGAGTCATTATGAATCATTCGATGCTTCCACTCGGAGCTTTTACGTAACGTCACCTCCACGTGCTGCGATACGCGTACGCATGAGATATTGAGAACGTAAGGTGAGCTCCCGTGCTTTTTGGCACGAGACAGGTCGAGTCGGGCCGCGTGGTGGGGACGATGCGAATGAGATTTTTTTTTTTTTTTGGTCTTACGTCGCCGGTAACAATGTTAGATCGAGTTTTAGTGTTAGGACTTGGTGGCCTTGAATCTCTTTTAGTTTTTTGGATTTTTTTGTACCTTTATCCGCACCCGGGGAGGGGGGCCGCTTTTCTTGCCCTGCTGCGAGCTGGTCTTTGATCGCGAACTTTTTGTTTCACTGTTTCAGATCAAGCAGACATTCAACACTGACTTTGCCGATCTCCACTCGGCATGGAAGAACAACCACTATGACTGGTTGCCAGGAGAGACGGATATTCCCAAGCAGCTCGGACAACAGCTGGATAAAAACTTTCTTGATAAACTGCAGGTGAGTGGAGGAGACGCGAGATCCTTTTTTTGACATATTTTTATGTTTTTAGTAAAAAAATTCTATTTACCATCCTGTCGTTTCAGCTTGACACGGCCCTGCTAAATGCGTACGAGTACATGCAGAAATACGCTGTGGGCCTCGAGCAGATAGTCTGGGACCAGGAGGATCATCATCTGGAGTTCCTGAAGCAGTTCACCGATACGGAGTTCAAACTTCGCACGGTAAGTCCCTCCATATACTTTTACATATCGAGGAATATCCTCGAATGACGAACTATCCTCGGACCTTTGTTCTTTGTGATTTCACGATACCTGCTCGCGCGTCAGAGCTGCAATAAATGTAGCGACTTTCACAATACTCAGCAGAGCCGAGCAATTAGCTTAAATTATGAGTTGTGCACGGGCGGGATAAAAAGCGTTTGTCAGTTTTACGACTGTTTTACGTAAACCGTCGTAAGTCCTAGTGCGATAGAAAAATTGGGGGAGGGGGGG